>NW_004798435.1:127208-129361 GCF_000002075.1 Aplysia californica
TGTGTGTGAGAGAGAGTGCGCGCGTGAGTGCGTGTGTGCGTGCGAGAGTGCGTGTGTGTGTGTGTGTGCGCGCGCGCGCGCGTGTGTGTGTGTGTCTGTGTGTGTCTGTGTGCGTATGTGTGTGTGAGCGCGTGCGCGCATGTGTGCGTGAGTGTTTTTGAAAGAGGAGACACTCTCATTTCGTCTGGCTATTACCAGGACAAAAGTTTTCAACATTTTATGATGGACGTCCAGATCGCTTCTTAAGAACTACTCTACTTGTTTTGTCCCCTTCTTGCTGCATACCCGTTTTGTAGCTATCCGTAAAACTACCACGAAGAAGGCGATGAGAAAAAAATGATATCCTCAGTTGGTCAGTTTATAAACTAACACCCCCCCCCACCCCCACGAGACATGAAATTAAATCAAGGGACTATATATAGTAAATAGGACATACTTCTGACCCAAGAGGTGAACTGTCAAATAATGTCATGTGATGAAGTGGAGACAATATTTTTATGGGTTCAGATTAATAAAATTGATATCAATAATTGAAGTGAGTCACGAGTTTACACTGTCAAGGTTTTTCACTTGTGAGAAGTAGGACTTGCGTTACCTACCTACATACGTGTGAGGTCGAATGACCCAGCGTCCCCTATTGTTTTCACAGAACTTGCCCACAAGAAAAAGGACCATGCAGGATTTTTCTACACCAAAGGGCACGATCCCTGTTTGCACTAAATAAAGCTGAAGTGACTGCAAAATCTTTAGAATGACTCATTTATAATCATACCTAACAAGACGTGTTGTTTGTCCAGTGTTATCTGGTTATCTTTAAGTTATAAAACGACCTGGCGATTTGAACTCCTTTGACCTCGGTTATGTTATCATCCGTATGAACTACATGTAATTAAGATGAAAGCCATGTAGGTTTGTATCTCACCCGTCTTATATTGATCAGTAGAAGAAAAGGGTTAGCTCTGAAGTAATGACGTTTCTGGAATTCTTATATTTCCTGTGGGGGTCGGTAAAATTAGACCATAATGATTTATCCTTCAAATGTCTGGAATAAAGTACGTTTTCCTTTTACTTTATCATATCTTTTAACGAAGGCAGATAACGTTCATAAATATGACAAAATATGCAACCCATCCTTAGACTAAGAGTCATATTTACAAAAAGCAGAAAAAGGTTCTTATATAATATCAATAATACGTTCAAAATGCACGAACAAATCAGTACTTTTAGGAATTTTAAACAAAGGGCTTTCGTGCGATTCGGGGTTGAGAAGAAGAATTTACGTTCTTTAGCAAACAAAGCTCCGTGACCGTCTGTTTTCTATCTCATCTAAACATGAACACTGTAGGCTGACAGAGACCCAACGTTGTCTTTAATACTATGTGTCTGTTGTTATTTTGAGAACAGCCAATACGGTGACGTAGACGAAAAGATGATCACTTATTGTTTTGTAAATCCCAAGACAGTGTATAGACTTTTGAACCCCCCCCCTCAGATAGAACAAATTATAATGTAAACTACAGGAACATTGACAGATTGTAGATTAAATAATTAAATGTCGTGGTGTTTTTGTCCCCAACGACACACTTCAGATCAATCCCGGGACGGGTTGATTCCTTCCTAGCACTAGCTTGAGCAGAGCGGAATACAAACGTCTTTCCTTCCTAGCACTAGCTTGAGCAGAGCGGAATACAAACGTCTTTCCTTCCTAGCACTAGCTTGAGCAGAGCGGAATACAAACGTCTTTCCTTCCTAGCACTAGTTTGAGCAGAGCGGAATACAAACGTCTTCTCTACAAAATGGAACTTCTGTCTTTCGGGTGTACAGAAGAAGAACCTTTCTTACTACTGCACTATTTCCATTAGCGTTTCCTAAAATTTCAAGCTCAATTTTGCTAGCTCAATTAATTTCTAAGCTGAAACTGAAATGTCACAGTGCTTCAATAATAATATATTATTATGTGTTTGCTTGAGTTCTCCCAAACCAACACTTCCATAAGGTGTTGAAACCACACCGTCAGTCAAGTGTTTTAGTAAGGTTTTACGGCGCTCGCAACTGCAGAACGTCATATGAGCGCTTAGTCCAAACGGGGAATCAGACTTACTCTGCTCACCTCTCTTGCCTCAACCGTACAAAGTCTACTTCGACTATCAAGC
>NW_004798435.1:129978-131577 GCF_000002075.1 Aplysia californica
GTGGCTTCCAACCCTGCCAGCCAGAGCCAACACAAGTTGAGATAGATACAAAATCCTAGCAGAAAGACCGAGATACTCGGTAAATATTTTCTCTCAGCTTGGGAATCGAACTCGGGTCTCCTCCAAGAAACAGCCAAACGCCTGACCGCCACGTCACAGACGCCAAATCGTGGTCACTGCCTTCACCTTTCTCTCCCCCCCAGGGTGACGTTTCCCTGTCATCATCATCATCATCATCATCATCATCATCATCATCATCATCATCATCATCATCATCATCATCATCATCATCATCATCATAACAAATAATCTGACCTTATCTAGGTCAAAAGATTTGCACTTCATGCCTTAACATCATTTGACAAATGTCTCTGAGAACCAACAGCAACATCCACAAACCAACCACGCCGCCCACGAGGCAAACACCCCTCGTCGTCACTTGTGCTCATGTTGATGAAGTCCCCACACAGAAGACGTGGGTGGTTGGCGGGTGCTCTGGTATGGTTTGCTCCTTCTTTCCTGTCAAACCATCTATCGTCCTTATCTCCCCTTTTTCTTTTTTTATGTTTGTTACTCTCTTGTGACACCTCTAGTCTTCTTGCGCTCATATGACCTTATGCAGTTGCGAGCGCCGTAAAACCTCTACTAAAACTAACACTGAAGACATCTCCTACAATCTGTGATTGATAGCACATACACGTTCTTTGCTCCCAGTAATAAGGTGTGCGTTTGAATGATCCCAGGGGGCTCTCGTGGCCTAGAGGTTAAGGTGTTCGCCTCTCATTCAAAGGTCCTGGATTCATTCCGGGTAGCGACCGAAAAATTTTCTTTCATAAAATTGTCTGCTTTCACTTCTTTTCCTGCTCTCTTGCAATGTTCTGTCGTCTGCTTTCGTCTCCACTTTCTGCCACCACCCCCACCTCCTTTGCCCTCTCCTCTGGGTTCCTGACTCTTTCTGCAGCCTTTCTACTGCTACTCCTTGGCTGCTTCTTACTGCCCCTGATCTTCTGGTAGGAAAGATCTACACGTAGCCTTCTCGGACAAGGGCGAAAAATGTTAGAGGGCCCGTGTGCTCTTTGCGTACGTTAAAGATCCTTTGGTGGTCTAAATTCGATAAGAGTAGGCTTCGGCCGCCACCAGGGCAAAATTCAAAATTTCCTACCAACTGAAAATGTTTGGTGTGTCCCTCGCGCTCATATGACCTTATGCAGTTGCGGGCGCCGTAAAACACTTCCCCAAAAAACAACAACATACAAACAAAAACAAAAAATGCGCAAAGTCTCCACTAGGACAACCCCCCCCCCCCCATAGTCGTAGTCACTTACCACGGGTCACAGAGGATCCTGAACAAAACGACTAACAAACATAACAACTAAGACCTGGCATGCCGTCAGAATTAAGATAAAAAGTAAGTCAGCCAATCGTATTGATTTTGTCCTAGAGCACAATAACCTTATACTCCAGGAACAGAATACACACCCTTAATAAGGAATATGAGACAATGCATAACAGTTCAGTTGCATGTGTTTTTGTCTTCTTTATTTGTCAAAACATTTCGGCTTCACCTCTCTCTCTCTCTCTCTCTCTCTCTCTCTCTCT
>NW_004798435.1:131677-133525 GCF_000002075.1 Aplysia californica
TCTCTCTCTCTCTCTCTCTCTCTCTCTCTCTCTCTCTCTCTCTCTCTCTCTTCCTCTCTCTCTTTCTCTTTTTCTCAAAGAATGTGACAGTAACACTGGGCCGCTGACATGAGTACACTGTTGTGTATTTCAGTCAAGGTCTGTACATGCATGGAAACCATGGAGTTTTCAAAACGTTGACGACAGAAATAATTTCTCTCACAGACAAAAATAGATGTGTCACGACGTGATGGAATCAGGCGCTCGTCAGTATTTAGGCTTGTGGAGTTATTGGTACCATCTGAAAGCTGATTCATTTGCCTTGCTTTCAATTAAAAAATATCCATCAATCTTGAATAGAAGTCGAGATATTTGCGATTGAAGAAGGTGGGGTTGCCTGGTTTCAGTGGTTAAATTAATGAGAAAATGGCCGCCAAAGTTTGGTAACTTTAACTGCTTAAGAGTCCTTGAAAACTGAAAATTACATACTTTGTGCCTTTGAACAAGGTTTTCTGTAAAATTCACATAGAAATGCATTTTCATATGAACATAACGTTTAGCCCAAAAACAAAATTTCTATAAAAATTGCCAAGCTGGGGGAAAACAGGCTTTTTCTTCGATTTAATTATTTTGACGAGGGCCTGATTTCACCACTATTCCTTACAAATAATTACATTTTGGCCACTAGGACTGGCATTCTCAAACATCTGATGCCCTGAGTACCTGGACTTCCATCCAACATTTAGTTTCGAACTTCTTTTTTTTCCCATGCAAGAAACTTCTCTTGGCACAAATTTGAACGTTCAGTTCATCACTTTAAAAAATAATCTCTTACGGCTGGGGATGTCGACAACAAAGTTTGCCACCAGTGCATTAGGAAATACGTGGAAAACGAATTTCATGAATTGTTCAGAGGCTCATAAGTAGTTCAATGAAACACGTTTGGAGCTCTTGTAAACATAAATGTCGAACTCCAGACAGTTGAAACATCAATTTCCAAGTTCAACTAGTCTCTCTCTCTCTCTCTCTCTCTCTCTCTCTCTCTCTCTCTCTCTCTCTCTCCTTCTCTCTCATTCTGAGCAGTCAAAGTTTTCGTGAAATGCTCGCTCCAATCCGACGCAAATGCTGGCACATAAACAGAGCATATTGATCACTGCAGAAAACTAACAAAGCTCTCATTGAGTAGAATAAATTATGAAATAAAAGTTAGTGACCAGCAAGTCAGAATATCGTGGTGGAATCAGGCGCTCGTCAATTTTTTGGCATATGGACTTATTGGTATCATCTTAAAGCTTGTTCTTGCTTTCGATTAAAAAAAATATCCATTTATCTTGAATAGAATTCAAGTCTTTTACGATTGAAGGAGGTGGAGTCGCCTGGTTCCAGAGGTAAAATGAGCGAGATAGTGGCCACCAAAGTTTGGTGACTTCCTTAGCTTAGGCCTAAGAGAACTTGGAAACTGCAGATTAAAATTGTGTGTGCCTTTAATCTACGTTTTTCCATAAAATCCATACATAAAAGTGTTTTTGAATAACATTTAAGGTGTTGAGCAAAAAACAACACCCCCCCCCCCCAAAAAAAAGAACACTTTGTCGAAAACTACCGATTTCTCGGAGTTCAGTATTTTGACGAGCGCCTGATTGCACCAGGATGCCTCCCATATACTCCAAGCAAACCTTTGAACTACAAACCTCACGGTCTTAGTAACCCCCGAAAAACGTGAGAGGAACATCTCTGCTATCTTGTAGTAAGACGTAGATCTAGATTATTAACATGTTTGTCCACTAGAGGATACCCGTCCACTAGAGGATACCCGTCCACTAGAGGATACCCGTCCACCAGATTGTACTGGAGGCTCAGGTTTCTCCC
>NW_004798435.1:133815-134907 GCF_000002075.1 Aplysia californica
AAACAAACAAACAAACAAACAAACAAACAAACAAACAAACAAACAAACAAACAAAAATCCAATTAAAAAAAACAAGCCCGTACCGTCGTACCATTTCCACCAGACCAAGAAGTATTACATGGATACCTTAATGACATTGGCGGGATGACTGGGCGTTACCCTCGGCTGGTAGTCTGACACCTGACCTTTGGCGTGGTTGTAGTGGACAGCTGCTGGACTGTCCCGTCTGGGAGCCCCGGGGCGGCCGGTGGGTGTCCCAGCAGGAGGTGGGAATGTTCCTGTGGCCCGCCGGAAGCACTTGCCGACTCCTTTCAACAGCGGTTTTTCCAGACCAAGGAAGGGCGACTCGTAGGCCATGGAGGCTACATAGGCGACCATGTACGACATAGCCAGAGTGCCCAGGAAGGCGAAGATCTGGGAAAACAGGGGGGGGTGGTGGTTGGAAAGGGGGAGGATGGGGGTGGGTTGGTGAGGGGTGGTTATAAAGTAAAAAAAGAGCAAAGGAAAAACTGAAAACCGTGCAACACTAAGACTAATACGCACCTTATATCCAACATTAGAGGATCATCATCATCACCACAAATCATCATCATCATCATCATCATCATCATCATCATCATCATCATCATCATCATCATCATCATCATCATCATCATCATCACCGAATAAACAATTCCCCTTTTTTTCTATTTCGTTTTGTTTTTCTCTCGAGAAAACGTAACAATTTGCACCATGCCAATACATTTTACTTAACCTACAAATATCGGCACCAAAATCAGGACACAGGACAATCCATTCTCCTCTGGGGTCCAAACTGGGGCTGATCTCAGACTTAAGACTGCTGTAAGGCGAATTCAAAAGAGCTTTAATTGTTTTCTTTGAAAAATGGGGGTGGGTGGTGTAAGAAGTTTTTGTTGTTGTTGTTGTTGTTGTTGCTGTTGGTTTGTTTATTTTGTTAGCTTTCTTTTTGTTGCTGATTTTGTGCAAGGGTAAACTAAACGAAATATTCTGTAAGTAAGACGACGAAGACCGAGTGCCATGGTAAAACAAACACACGGGTCGCCACCACTCGGAGAACGAGCGACTCTTCTG
>NW_004798435.1:135007-140510 GCF_000002075.1 Aplysia californica
GGAGGGGGGTATAATCCAAGTCCTTATCAAAAAGAAACACACGGGTCGCCACCACTCGGAGAACGAGCGACGCTTCTGTCACAAGTTCACGTCAACGTCCATTGTTACTTTGTTACAGATTAGGTAAACAAAACAGTGACCAGTCACCTCACACACTATTTGTGCATGAGTTGTGGGCGGGGCTTATAGGTTATAACGGATCACACGCTTCCCTCACCAGCAGTTGAAAAGTTATTGTTAGGCCTACCCATTGGTCAACTTGGGTAAACAGTCATTGGAGGGACTAACAATAACGACAGGTGAATGAATTATGACGGCCCGTCCACAGCGTCAGGGGCGATCCAAAATTTTTGACAAAGCGTCGGGCGATGAGTGACCACGCCTGGACGCCTGAGGCAGGTACATTTGACCATGGGTTGATAAAATAAGGTGGCCGCGGCGGCGTTGGACAGGTGACCGTTTTACACTGTTAAATTATCTAGAAAACGCGCAAGGGGGGGGGGGGGGGGAATGGAAAGTGGCCGTTTGTACAGGTGGCCGTCATGGCAGGTTCGACTATATATATATATATGATATTCTGTGACTCACAATGTTGTTGTTGTCGAGGTAGAAGAATCGTCTCTCGGAGAAAAGGAAGAAGTAGATGATGAGGGGGTGGACGAGGTAGGCGGTGTACGTGAGACGACTCAGGGGGACCAGAGCTGGCCACGACAGGATGTTGTTGATGATGCCTGCGGAGTCAATGGGAAAACAAAAATAATAGTAATGATAATGATAACGATAACAATAATAAAAATAATAATAATAATAATAATAATAATGATAATAATAATAATAATAATAATAATGACAATAATACTTATAATAATAATGATGATAATGATGAAAATGATAATAATAATAATAATGATGATAATAATAATAAGGATAAAAAGGATAATAAAAATAATGATGATAATAATAATGATAACAACAACAACAACAACAACAACAACAACAACAACAACAACAACAATAAGAATAAGAATAAGAATAAGAATAAGAATAAGAATAAAAATGATAATAATAATAATAATAATAATAATAATAATAATAATAATAATAATAATAATAATGATAATAATGATGATGATGATGATGATGATAATAATAATACTAATGAAAATAATGATTATTATAAATAAGAATGAAGTTTTTGTTATATGAGAATACAGTTGTAGTACAGGTAAGCAGATCGTTCTGATTAATGAGAAAAAATGAAAAAACCCAACAACAACTATATATCAAAATCTAGCCAATAGACGTAAATAATAATAATAATAATAATAATAGATAGCATTTGTATAGCGCATATCCCCGCTCAACAGCAGGCTCTATGCGCTTTACACTATATTATTACCCCAGCAGACCATAGAACACTCCGAAACATTCTCAGCTTCCCGGGAAGCATACAGTGCAAGCAGCTGATTAAGCGCTCAAACACTAACAAACTGACAAGATCTTTCGCTGTCTATAGCTGGGTACCCATTCCCACCTGGGTGAAGTGAGGAAAATTCGTGTAAAATGCCTTTCCCAAGGACACAACGTCGGGCCCTTGACGGGATTCGAACCCACGACCTTACGGTTGCGAGTCCGAGAGCCTAACCACTAGGCCACCGACGCCACCCTAACAATATATATCAATCTGACAATTTTTTTAGGCTACCTAAATTTTTTTAAAAACTTTTTTTTGTTTGTTTGTGCTTAAGGCTACATTGATTCCTTGAGGATTTGTTAATGAAAAATTCAATGCACGTTTCATAAATCATAAAAAATAAACATCCCCCCCTCCCCCCAAGAAAACCCCCAGAAAAAACGACCTGTATAATACATCCAAGAAACAAACAGGGGACTAAAAGGACCCCATGCAAACAAACAACACACCGCCACATCCGGAGGCAAAGATGAGCCGAACAAACAAACAAACAAACAAACAAACCAACAAACCAACAACTCACTCACCGCCGTATCTGTTGGCGCAGGCAAACATAAGCCAAACAAACAACAAACAAACAACAAACAAACCAACAAACAAATAAACAAACAAACAACAAACAAACAACAAACAAACCAACAAACAAATAAACAAACAAATAAACAACACACCGCCGTATCCGTTGGCACAGGCAAAGATGAGCCAGGCTACAGCCATAGCCCAGCCCGTGCGGTGGAGAGAGTTGTAGAGAGCGGCCACGTCAGAGCTGAGGTGGTCTCCCTTCGTGTGCTCATACAGGCCGTACACCACAGCAAGGGACACAACGCACGCCAGGACCCAGCACATAGCAACGACTTTCTGGGAAAAACAAAACAAAAAGGAGGAGAAGGAGGGTGGGTGGTTGGCAGGTGCTCTTGTGTGGTTTGCTCCTTCTTCCCTATCAAACATCTATCGTCCTTATCTCTCCTACTCCTTTTTGGTGTTTGTTACTCTCTTGTAACACCTCTAGTCGTCGGCACTTATATGACCGTATTGTGTTGCTAGTGCGGTGAAAGTCTTACTAAAACTAAACGAGGAGAAGGGAGTGGGAGGTCAGGTGAGGGATAGGACGTTAGTATAGGTGGCGTGGGTAGTCCAGTGGTTAGGCTAGGGCCTCATCATTGCTTTTCTCACCCTGCACCAGGGTATAGGCCACGGACAAACACTTTCTCACCCTGCACCAGGGTATAGGCCACGGACAAACACTTTCTCACCCTGCACCAGGGTATAGGCCACGAACAAACACTTTCTCACCCTGCACCAGGGTATAGACCACGGACAAACACTTTCTCACCCTGCACCAGGGTATAGGCCACGGACAAACACTTTCCACCTTTCACTATCCTGGGCTAGCCTCCTAATGTTATTCCATGTCTTCTCACTTTTCTGTACATCAATTTCTGTGATTAGGCTAGGACCTACCTGACTCTTTATCGTGAGGTTTCGGGTTCGGGGGTTCAGGCCCGACGTTGTGTCCTTGGGGAAGACACTTTACACGAATTTCCCCCACTTCACCCAGGTGAGAAAGGGTACCCAGCCATAGACAGCGAAAAATTTTGTCAGTACATTTGTGTTTTAGCGCCTATAAAATGGTAGTTAGCACTGTATGCTTCCCAGGAAGTTGAGTTTGTTTCAGAATGCTCTCAGGTCTGCTGGGGCAATAGTAAAGATTGTAAAGCGCATAGAGCTTGCTGTTGAGCGGGGATTTGCGCTATACAAATGTCATTTATTATTTATATTAATAATATGTGGGCAGTACCGAAATTTAGGTGAAAATGGTCATAATTAAGGAAATTTTAAGTGGTTGAATTGAATCACAATGAAATTTCGGAGTTAAGTAAAAACTTTACAGTGTAATATATTATATGTCCGTGCAATATCTCGTCAATTCGCCAACTTATCAATTCTGATGCATTAAACTAATCCAACAAGTTTAGCACCATCGTATTCTGAGGTACAAAAATGACTGTTAATTAAATTTAAAACCTACGAAAAATAATGTTATTGTTGTGGGGCCGTACATCCGTCTGAGGGGGGGGTAGGGGGGGGGGGGGCTAGGGGTGTGTATTACAATAGTATTACAATGCTTTTAGTCATTAAGGAAACACTTATTTACCGAGGTGAAAATATAAAGAATAATTCATACTGTCGTCTTTTTTAAAGCGACTGTCTATGGAATTCTTCGTCAGGTGTGCAGCGACTACTACACTGATAGAGCCACTCCCGTGTTGAAACGCGCCTTAAATCAGTACAAAATGAGCAACTGTTTCAAAATATGAAGTGTTATAATGACTGTTTCCTCTTGACATTAAAATACACAGATTTCAACATAAGTCAACGACCACCTTAACAGACAGCCCTGATGTTAAATTTTTTTTTAAAAAGACAGCAAGGAATGTTTCGAAATGTTTTGCTCTGAAAGTGTTAATGGTTACCAATGCGTACTGCAAAGCTTCCTAAAGGGGCAAAACCACCTCGTGCTGCACGGAAATCCTCTGGGAATTTTAGCCAAATGTGCTGTTTTTTATCGACTTGCGTGCGACACCAAAGACATTTCTCTGTTAAAATTTCTGGTGAATATCATAAACGGACGTTTGGTCTCGAACTGTGCTCATTTTGGTGGCAATATAAGCCGCCGTTTGCGCAAAATCCAGTATCGCATCAACATGCCACCAAGACGAAAGCTGAGAGACTTTGGTGGTGTCAGGGCTATGGCATGGCTGCAGGATGAAGTGGGAGCCCGAGAAGTTGCCCGTAGGCTTGCAGTGTCACACTCTGTCATTGTCCGCCTGAGGCAGCGCCATCAAGCCACTGGATCAGTCCAAGAACGCCCCCGTGCAGGTCGACCCAAGAAGACCACTCAGAGTGTTTGCAAGTGGTCCTGAACTTATATTGAAGTGTGTACCTATTGTCTTACCTTGTTCAGGCGCGCTTTGCAGTCGGTTCTGTAGAGGAGGTAGCCGGTGATCATTCCCACCAGGTAAGGGCCAATCCGGTTGTAGGGTTTGATGTAGTAAACGTCGAAGTAATCGTTGCCTTGGCTGGACACAGGGAGAGAGAGAATGAGAGAGAGAGAGAGAGAGAGAGAGAGAGAGAGAGAGAGAGAGAGAGAGAGAGAGAGAGAGAGAGAGAGAGTGAGAGAGAGAGAGAGAGAGAGAATGAGAGAGAGAGAGAATGAGAGAGAGAGAGAGAGAGAGAGAGAGAGAGAGAGAGAGAGAGAGAGAGAGAGAGAATGGGAGAGAACGAAAACTCGAAAGCAATATACTATTATCAAGGTAAGAGGTAACAGCCTTTTCCCAAACCAAAAAAGTAAAAAATGCCGGTTCAGAAAGCTTTAAAATCTACCCAAAAATATGCTAATAGCAACAAAAAACAACAACAAAACAAACAAACTCGAAACTTACACAGAAATAATATAAATTCCAAAAAAATAGTTGAAACAAAAGTCTCACCTGTTCCTGATGTCAATGTTTGGGTCTAAGTTGTTCTCCGAGGAGATGACGCCCGCGCTGATGAAGCAGCCGACGATCATGGCACCTGGGACCATCAGACCAGCGTAGCCAAAGCTGGGGACACCCACATGGTTGATGGGACGTGAGATTCAGAAAGAAAGTTTCCGTGACTTGAACTTGAAGCGTTATATTACATTTGTATTCCTAGCTGGGCTCCCTATGATGAAAGGAATGATCGGTGTGTTTACATCAACTAAAAGTCATTGGCCTACTATATTTACACTCTACTGGAATGGAGCAATAAATCTTGAGAGATGCAAAAAATTAGGTGTAGATCTAGATCTAGATCTATACTCTCAAAATAAAATGCGCCTTGCGAAATATCACTTCTGGCACTTCCGCTGGCAAGGTTAACTACGTAGACCCACTCTTTAGAAAATGGAAATGTGAGGCATAATCTTTTAAAATTATTATTACTATTATTATTATTATTATTATTATTATTATCATTATTATTATTATTATTATTATTATTATT
>NW_004798435.1:141415-142739 GCF_000002075.1 Aplysia californica
CCTCCTTTTCGTGTTTGTAACTCTCTTGTATCATAGCACCTCTAATCTTCAACACTTTATGACCCAATAATTGTGCTGGAAGCGCCGTAAAATTGTTGCTAAAATAAACATACAAACAAACCAACAAACAAACAAACCAACAAACAAACAAACAGACAAACAGACAAACAGACAAACAAACAAACAAACAAACACAATCCCCCCATCTGCGCCCCACTGACCATCTCGTCCGTCTTGACCAGGTTGTTGACGTAGAGCAGGTTTGTCCACCAGGTGTCCTCACACTCGTCCTTCTCCACGCCCCCCTGTGGCCACACGGGGCCGTCTCCGATATACTTGTACAGAGGGACGTACGTCATCAACACTAGCATGTAGGGCGGGGTGAGTCTGGGGGAAATAAAACAAAAACAAAACAAACAAAACAACACGTCATAATGTTTTTTTTAGAAGCCAACACAAAATACAAAAAACCCCACAACAATGAAACATGTAATAACATTCTCTGGGACTTTGTCAAGACGGGGAGAGTTACTGAGAAGCGAAGATCTAATATAATAATTGTATCATTGTGAGGCCGCGTAGTGAATCCAGGTGCTCGTCAAAATAACCAAAGTGAAGAAACTGACATTTTTCCTCAAGTTGGTGAATTTTTATCGAATTTTGGTTTTTTTGGCTCAACGCCTTCGATTAAAGAACACATTTCCGTGTAAATTTTTACTGAAAACCGTTGCTTAAATGCTCAAAAAAGTAGATTTTCAGTTTCTACTGACTCTCAAACTAAGGAAATAACTAATCTTTGACGGCCATTTTCTCGCTAATTCTACCCCTGGAACCAGGTGACCACCACCTCCTTCATTCGCCAATATCTTGACTTGTATTCAAGATGAATGGATATTTTTTCTATCCCAAGCAAGACAAAATAACAAGCTTTAAGATGATACCAATAACTCTACATGTCCCCAAATTGACGAGAGTCTGATTCCACCGAGTCATGATACACAGACTCAATAATAATATAATCACCACTGACCTCCAGAAGCGATGGAAGTAAAACTTGGGGAAAAACCCGATGCTCAGACGTCCCTTCTGTAGTTCTTTCATGACCAGATACGTCATCAGAAGACCACTGAAGCACAAAATATACATGCATTTCCCAAGGGTATAAGATCTTTCTTCTATACTAGGGTTACTCTTCCTAGCAAATACATGTGTATATCATACATACAAACACATTCTTTCTTTGCATGAGTCTATTTCTGTTTCTATGTTTGTCTGTCTGTCTGTCTGTCTGTCTGTCTGTCTGTCTGTCTGTCTGTCTGTCTGT
>NW_004798435.1:143228-144906 GCF_000002075.1 Aplysia californica
CACACACACACACACACACACACACATACACATACACACACTTCAGCTCTTATTCCCCTCTTCCCACTCATCTAAGAGCAGAAAAACAATGACATCTTTATTAATCTTCGAAACGTAGAAAAACAATCATTTCAAGCTTCTTCTAAAACAACAGGAAGCAAAAAGAATTAAACATTAGATTGATGCTCGTAGCAACACGACAATAAATACAACAAAGGCAGTGAATAAGCCGTAAAACCAGAGTTGTGACCCTGTTCTCAATCAAAGAAGATTGTGTGCATCTCTCTTGAGGAGATTTTTACTCCGCATGATAATATTGTCATCTTTGCTTCGCTTCAATGTGCTGCATTTACATGTCTTTGGATGCCACGGGAAATTAATGTTTAAAAGATGAAACGTCTCAGTTGAGCCAAACATGGCAGAAACAAGAGGACTCTTCATTAACACAATCCTATCAAATAAATACACTCGGTGTTTTGTGAAGACAGTTGTCCTTTGTAGAAATAAGGTGAATCCCAGAAAAATAATATTATTATTATCTTTTTTCCTAAATATTCGTAATGTTGACCACCCCATAAATCACACACTTTGTAGATCAGCTGATGTTTTACTCTTATTGATATTTATTTTTCTGCTGTCTCACGGAAATTCATGCTCTATTTCGCCTAAGTGGACTTTCAAGACTTAATAGCTTTCTTGTTTACAGTTAATCAAATTACATCAATCACTTTCTGTGTTTGAACATAAAATACAGGATCTGTTCGGCGTGAATTGGAGGGGGGGGGGGGTTATCTAATCCCAGTTCCTCAGTGACCAAGAAGCATTTGGACAACTGTGTACATCTTTCCTCTAAACGACAAATCAGATATAAGGACTTATCTAACGGATAGACAAACACCCACACGTACTAGGGTGGCGTCGGTAGCCTAGTGGCAAGACTACCGGACCCGTAATCGGGAGAATGCAGGTTTGGGGGTTCGAGCCTCAGCTCGGTCCGACTTGTGGACTTGGGAAAAGCACTTTACACGAATTTCCCACTTTGCTCGGTTCTTTCGGAGAAAGACGTTAAACTCGAGGGTCCCGTCTCTTAAATAACCTTACAGTGATGATAGGGCCGTTAAACCTATACCATTATTAATTACATAAGTACCTACAGTTCTCAACTGTCCCATTCCCACAAGGGGAACTTCATCTGACTTATTCACAGACCACTCTGGCGGGGTCGAAGCAGCCCGTCTCCTAAACCTCTAGACCATAAAGTTCTAAAACATTGGCTTGCGGCGTCGGTGGTCTAGTGGGTAGGCTACCGGACTCGTAATCGTGAGGTTGCAGGTTCGGGGGTTCGAGCCGCGGGCCCGACGTTGTGTCCTTAGGAAAGGCACTTTACACGAATTTTCCTCACTTCACCCAGGTGGGAATGGGTACCCGGCCATAGACAGCAAAAGATCTTGTCACTATGTTAGTGTTTTAGCGCCTATAAATGACTACTTGCTCTGTATGCTTACAGGAAGCTGAGGTTGTTTCAGAATGCTGTCAGGTCTGCTGGGGTAAAAGTATAGATTGTGAAGCGCATAAAGCTTGCTGTTGAGCGGGGATTTGCGCTATACAAATGATGCCTATTATTAATATTCTTCTTCTTCTTCTTCTTCTTCTTCTTCTTCTTCTTCTTCTTCTTCTT
>NW_004798435.1:146591-147961 GCF_000002075.1 Aplysia californica
CAGATAGATAGATAGATAGATAGATAGATAGATAGATAGATAGATAGATAGATAGATAGATAGATAGATAGATAGATAGATAGATAGATAAGAACAACCAACGCCCATACACAATCACTCACTGGGAGAGCCCGGGCTATCTGTGTTCTTCCGGCCCAGCAGTGGCTCATACTCCGCCCTGTGGCTGGGCATGCGCACTGAGTCGCCCGCGCTGGTGTCCGCTAACCACGACCCGGACTGGTCAGTGTCTTCCTGCACCAGGCAACGCCACAGCTCCCTGACCACGATGACGTCATAGAGAGTGGCAGCCAGCATGATGAAGGCGAAGATACTGACCACAGCTCTGGCGAACAAGATAACAATAATATTGTTTTGAGGATTAAGGAAATTTGGTCGCTTTTAAGCACAAGGGGGCTATCCCGAAAAATGCTGTTGTGAGAAAATCAAATGGAAAATTTTTGCCCCCTGTTCAGTTTCTTTTAAAGACAAAGAGAGTTTTCTCTATAACCAAACAGATATATTATACACAAATGACATCAAACTTCTCCTACAGGTAGGACAATGCCCACTTTTGGTGTAGGTCAAGATTTTGGCAACCCCCGAAGTCTGGGTTAGCCCGCTTGCCCTTACAAGCGACCATATATCGTAATAAAAATGGAATTTGATTTGAAGAACTTGTCTATTTTTTACATTTCCTCGATTGTTTGCATGTGTTAGTCAATGACAAAAGCCTGCTACATTAAGATGTTCTGCACATGATAATGCATACAAAAGGACCGCATATTGTTAATTGTTTTGACAGAAGGAATCTATTCCCCTCTTACCAAGGTGTGCGCTGACAAAATTAGAATATTTTTCCGAACCATGAAATGAGAAAAACTGCTAATCATACCTGTCAGTAATATTAAATTCGTTTTTCTCGAGACCTACTTTTAGCACCCTGGCTCACCAAATGAGGAATAATACCTATTTTTTAAAAATAAAAAATATTCCAGATATTTGAATAATTCAAAAATCGTTGTATTCAGCAAGGTTTCTTTCTATAACATAACACTAAAAAATAGATATGTAAAAAAAGCCCTTTTCGTAAATCGCCTCACATATTGTGGTCAGGAGGGACTACAGAAAGTTGTCTAACACAATCACTTGTACATTCCAGTCACTTCCCATTTACTGTAAAGCTTTTGTCTTCAAAATCTTAAGGAGACTTTGGTCGGTTTAAAGCACAAGGTGGCTATCCCGTAAAATGCTGTTTAGAGAAAATCGAAGATAAAGTTTTTGCCCTTTGTTCAGTTTCTTTTAAAAGAACAGGAGAGTTTTCTCTATAACCAAACAAATATACACACCAATGAAACCAAACAAATATACAC
>NW_004798435.1:150005-151084 GCF_000002075.1 Aplysia californica
TATTATTAGTAGTAGTAGTAGTAGTAGTAGTAGTACCTGTTGATTCAGCTTATTCTAGTTACAGTATGATTGGAAGAGAAGCATAATGTCGACACAATGAGATTTATTTAGTTCTAGAAAAGAGCAAGAAGCTTTAAGACAGAAGCAACAGATGGCGAGAAACGACGTACGTTTGGTGAGTCTTACAGCATTACGTTTTAGCTAGAAAGGAAACATAATATCTTGGGCTGTATGGTTCGATACTCTTTTTAAAAAAATGCATTATTTAAAACGAAGAAGTGAAAAAGAACACAGTGACTAACGAATTATCGGCACGCTTAATGTGCAGGTTAATTTTTGAGATATTATTAAACGATTTCTTCTGGCGTGGCTGTGGTAATCTTCTTGCAACGGCCGTTTTTAAGAGCGGGAAGGGGGGTGGGTGGTCCTTGTTTTAGGACATACAAACAGAGTTTAATCGTTTGATACTTACAGCATAGTAAACATTCACATTCTGACTGGCGTTTGGAGATAATTAATTTGCTACGACGATTTATTTTACAGCTGTCATGTACAGCACAGGAATGGGAAGGAGCCAGTCCCATTCTAGTCGTGCTGTACCTGAAAGCGGCAAAATAAATCGTCGTAGTAAATTATCTCCAAACTTCTTTAGAATACCGAGCAGAGAGCCTTAGCAGTACATCACAGAGTCTTTTTAGATTTTAGATGTTAACAGAGAAGTCCTTACAGGGAATAAGGGCTTACTTTGCTCACCTCTCTAGCTTCAACAGCACAAAGTCTACTTCCACTATTAATGCACCACGGAAATAGCAGGTCACAAGAGTGTGACACACATACAAAAGAAGTAGAGGACAAAATGACGATAGTAAGGATGAGAAAAGAAAAAGCAGCAGGTCCCTGTTTCAGTTCAGGCACAGTTATGAGCATGACATCAATAAACCAGGCCATTTACAATTTACAATTCTAATGTGCATAAGAACATGATTAATGTTCCCCCCTTTGGGAATGGTCTAAAGACACTTCAGACAGTAGCATTGCCCAGGGGGGTTCACAGACTGTGCCGTCACATTCTGCAGCCC
>NW_004798435.1:151956-153119 GCF_000002075.1 Aplysia californica
ATCCATCCATCCATCCATCCATCCATCTATCCATCCACCCATCCATCCACCCATCCACTCACTCATCCATCCATCCATCCATCCATCCATCCATCCATCCATCCATCCATCCATCTATCCATCCATCCACGAATACCGTAGCTCCAATGCCGACGAGGCAGTACTTGCTGGAGAAGTTGACACCCTTCACTTCAGCGTCCACACACTGGTCAAACTCTCCCAGATACTTTGGGTTCGGCCTGTAAAGACCTCCGCTTGGCCTACCCCAAGAGTCCAGCACTGGCGAACGTAAAACAAAATAAACGTTTTACTATAGTAAGTGTTTTACGGGACTGGCAACACAATTCATTCATTTATCCTGTGGCAGATCTGCGACAGACATCGGCGATCATAGTTCTCCATTCATTCCTTTGCTCGGATGCCCTTATAAAAGCTACGTTTACCTGATGTTTCCCCGTTACCCGTTTGTTTAGTTTCCCTAAGTAGGTTGCTCTGGGCCTACCCCTGCCTTGTTTGCCTTCAATTTTGCAAGTGAGAGCTGGATGTTCAAGATCTTTCTGTCTATTCTAGTGTCCCCAAAACTGCAACACAAAAAGGGTATCTAAATAGCGAAGATTAGAGGTGTTGCAAGAGAGTAACAAACACAAAAGAGAAGGAGGGGAGATAAGGACGACAGACGTTTGATAGGAGGGATGAAACAAACCACACCAGAGCACCCGCCACCCACTCACGAAACAAATGAAAATTTCTAGGAAATGTAAACTGGTGTTTTTAAGCCCCCATCGAAACAATTTAGACAATTTAGGAAGCAGGCTTTCGATCCTGTCTTTCAAGGCCAAGCAAGCTGGAACCAATACAACATCCTAGCCGAAAGACCGTGATACTCGACAACGATTTCTTCAGAAAAGAGAATCGAACTCAGATCTCCTGAGTGCTACAGCGAAACACCTAACAAAAGCAACATACGCCGGCACTTCATGAAAAGAGACAGAAATCAAATGAGGGAGTACTTAGAGAAGCCCACATGGACTGCGAATTTGGTTTTAGTTTCAGTAGAGGTTTTACGGCGCTCGCAACTGCATAAGGTCATAATGAGCGCCAAGGGGTGGATGTCAACAGAGAAGTCCTTACAGGGAATCATACTTACTCTGCTCACCTCTCTA
>NW_004798435.1:154405-156517 GCF_000002075.1 Aplysia californica
GAGTGACAGATAGACACAAGAAGATAGAGTGACAGATAGACACAAGAACAATGAGTGACAGATAGACACAAGAAGATAGAGTGACAGATAGACACAAGAACAATGAGTGACAGATAGACACAAGAAGATAGAGTGACAGATAGACACAAGAAGATAGAGTGACAGATAGACACAAGAACAATGAGTGACAGATAGACACAAGAAGATAGAGTGACGGATAGACACAAGAACAATGAGTGACAGAGAGACAAAAGAACAATGAGTGACGGATAGACACAAGAAGATAGAGTGACGGATAGACAAAAGAACGGTGGTGACGGAGAGACAAAAGAACGGTGAGTGACAGATAGACACACGAAGACAGAGTGACGGAGAGACAAATAACACTCACTGTCCACCGCCCACATGCTGCCGTTTGTGAACTCCAGCACCTTCTGTACGTCAGCTCCACATTGCTCAATATTCCCCACGTCACTCAAAGCTCTGGGCAAACCCTGGACAGATTCCAGCATAGCATTGGTGTCAGGGAATACTTCCTTAACCTGGGAGTCTCCGAATACTGTCCGGTGATCACTTTTGGCATCTTCGGTCTCCGCTCGTCCTCGTAAAAGTGTTCGTGGGTTGAAAAGTTGGTTGTAGGAACGGATTTTGAAAGAGGGTTGAAGTTGAGCACCTCTCTTTTGTAACTCTTCTATCAGTTGAGTGTGAGTCCGGAACTCGCGAGAGTTTGAGGCAGATGTTTCTTCAGAAGCGGTCAACTGTGGCGCTCCGTAGATCAGTAACAGCAACACACACAGACACCGTGGTTCTGTAGCCATCATGGTGGCGTGTTGTCTGTCTTCAAAACTGACGCCTGATGTCTAGAGAGTGAAGAATTCTGCATTCACGAAACAAACAACATCAATTTTAATAAAGGAATTGCATTTCTTGTTTGAGACCTGTCTTTACTATCTTCTCGATCCCCGGCAAAGTTTATGTGCTTTCGAATATTGCAAAGAGATTGTCTTTATGATGGAGTCTTAAATATGACAGTGAGTGGTTGGAGGGCGCCTCTGGTAGGTCCTACTTACCTGTCTTACCTTTTCAATGCACAAAATGACCATTATTGTGTCGATGTGCTTCTCTTTACTCACACAAACCAAATTTTAAAAAAATTAAATGTCAGAGAGATTATGTCGACCCCGGTGGTAAACAGACAATAATTATTTAATCATCCGTGTCATCCAGCTACTCATCAAGTGTTTTCAAACTTAGCACCACACGACCTGACGAAACCCAGAAAACTTGAACGATGTGAGCGTCTCTCTGAGCAAAAAAAAACAAACAAGGGATATTATCGCACACAAAGAAAAGCGGATTCACAATTATCGTGTTGTTACGAATGAACAATATTTGATGTAGGCTAATGATTTCCACAGATTGTTTTGATCACATTAAAAAATCAACAAACCCGAGCAACGGTAGATCACTCTCACTGTCTCGGAAGTTCCAGCAGAGATGAAACAGCAAACTGACAACGCGAGAACGAAACTGTTAAAACATTACGTCAGCACCAAATGACCCAGTACATAGTGACAACTGTTACTGTTTATTACTGTAGTCCCAATAGGTCCGCCCTAGAAATACTTCACAGGGAAAAGTTACTATCGATCTCTCTCTCTCCACACACACACACACACACACACACACACACACACACACACACACACACACTCACATTCATATAATACACATTCACTCTAAAAAAACCCACAAAACCCAGCATACTTGTCATCATAATCACCCACAAATCACCAGAGCGAGCAACTGACGCCAATGTCTGGCCGGTTTTTTGTTGGTTTTGGTTGTGGGTTGTTTTTTTTTTTGTTGTTCTGGCTCATCTATTAGGTTTTCCCTTTTGGCCCACTTGCCCTGTGAAATCTGGGAAGGGGCGGGCGGGGAACAGGTGTCCAGTTTGGCGGGTTGCCGTCTGCTGCTAATATCAGTGGTGCATTCTTTTCTCCTTTCCTGAAGTTGAAGAGTTGAAGATCTCTCCTTTTTTGTCTTCTTCTTCTTCTTTTTCTTCTTCTTCTTCTTCTTCTTCTTCTTCTTCTTCTTCTTCTTCTTCTTCTT
>NW_004798435.1:156617-157719 GCF_000002075.1 Aplysia californica
AACACACACACACACACACACACACACACACACACATACATACCCACACCTCTGACAGCGCTACAGAAGTCATCGTGATATCAGCTTGGGTAATCTATCCCGGAAAGTTACACATTGATAAAAGGTCTCGTGAGGTGACCTATGTACGTACGGACCAGAAGGCTGACTGCCTGTTTCCCTAGCCTTGTCTCGCCTCACTGTATGTATTCTGTTGTCCTGATCAACATTTCCACAACCCATCATCTATCTGTCTCACTGTGTGTATTATCTGTTGTTCTGACCAACATTTCCACAACCCACCATCTATCTGTCTCACTGTCTGTATTTTGTTGTCCTAATCAACATTTCCACTACCCACCATCTATCTGTCTCACTGTCTGTATTTTGTTGTTCTGATCAATATATCCACCAGTTGTACTAACCAATATATTCACCAGTTGTGCAACAACATTTCCACTACCCATCATCTATCTGTCTCACTGTGTGTATTCTGTTGTCCTGATCAACATTTCCACCTTCCATCATCTATCTATCTCGTTGTATGTATATTCTGTTGTTCCGATTAATATTTCTACCAGTTGTATTTATCAACATTTCCACCAGTTGCATTTATCAACATTTCCACCAGTTATATTTATCAACATATTCACCAGTTGTATTTATCAACATATTCACCAGTTGTGCAAATCAACATTTCCACCATCCACCATCTATCTGTCTAGCTGTATGTATTCTGTTGTATTTATCAACATTTCCAACACCCACCACCTGTATGTCTCGCTGTATATATGGTCACTTTTACGCACAAGGAGGCTATCCCGAACAATGCTGTTTTGAGAAAACAGAAGGTAAAGTTTTTGCCCCTTGTTCAGTTTCTTTAAAAGACGAGAAGAGTTTTCTCTGTAACCAAACAAACATACACACCAATAAAACAAACTTCTGCTATAGGTAGGGCAATGCCCACTTTTGGTGCAGGTCAAGATTTCTGGAAGGAAACCCCCGAAATCTGGGTTAGCCCGCTTGTCCTTAAAAGCGACCATACATTCTGTTGTACTAATCAACATTTCCACCATCTGCATGTCTCGCTATAATATCAACATTT
>NW_004798435.1:159960-163762 GCF_000002075.1 Aplysia californica
CATAATGGATGTGATCATAATGGATGTGATCATAATGGATGTGGTGATAATGGATGTGGTCATAATGGATGTGGTCATAATGGATGTGGTGATAATGGATGTGGTGATAATGGATGTGATCCTAATGGATGTGGTCATAATGGATGTGATCATAATGGATATGATCATAATGGATGTGGTGATAATGGATGTGGTGATAATGGATGTGGTGATAACCGATGTGGTGATAATTGATTTGTTGATAATGGTGATGATGATGACGACCTAATTTTTTTTACAACATATGTCTCTTCAAAGAAATGTGTGTGTGTGTGTGTGTGTGTGTGTTTGTGTGTGTGTGTGTGTGTGTATGTTTGTGAATAGATATAATTATACTATGTAAGCCTTAATCTGGGTCCCTTTGTTTGATGACTGCTTTGATCTGTAGCTACCTGTGGTCAAACGAGTCAATAAACCTACTTACTTTCTGCTCATATCCTGCCGATTTATTGCCCAAAGGCAGACACCCGTGGTGGTGAGGAGATCAAGCGCTCAGAGGGGGCAGTGGTTGTTTTTTCACCATACTGTTTTTCATTCATTTGTAATGTAATCTCATTTTTTAAAGTTAGTGTTTTACGGCACTTGCAACACAATTAGGTCATATAAGTGCCGAAGATTAGAGGTGTGACAAGAGAGTAACAAACATAAAAAAGGAAAAGGAGAGATAAGGACAATAGATGCTTGATAGGAAAGAAGAAGCAAACCAATCCAGAGCACCCGCCAACCACCCACAAGCAAAGTCTGTTGCGGTGTAAATGGTTTCTTTTGTCCTAGATGGCTGTTCTCTTTTTTTTGGATTGAATCGGTCTTCATTCATGTTTGCGAGATACAAAGCCACAACAAGACACGGACGATTGTTTATCTTTTAGTGGCATTGCATCATAGCTATTTATAGACAACTGATGGGAAAAGAGAAGTAATTCTGAAGGGACTAGTTGACGAGATTGTTTCCCTTGAAACGGAAGGATAAAAACTGTGAGACATGTTCTGTGGGAATCATGTGGTCTGTGTCGTGGACTATCGTGTCGGTGTCAACTACGTGGTATGATTAAACGATTTTGTTATAGTTTACCTCTTTCTTTGTTTTGCTTTATCTACAAACTACAAATCGTTGTTTCGTGTCGTGGTCCACCTGACCAGAAACCAACAGACCCAAAGACGTCCGTCTCAAAGGGTAGCTGATCTAGGTATTTCAAATAAAGCACTGGTTTTTACTTTAGCAATCAGTGAGAATTGGTCGCTTTTAAGCACAAGGGTACTATCCCGAAAAATGATGTTTTGAGAAAATCGAAGATAAAGTTTTTGAACTCTGGTTCAGTTACTTTATAACCAAACAAATGTACACACCAATGAAACCAAACCTCTCCTTTAGGTAGGGCGATGCCCACTTTTGGTGTAGGTCAAGATTTCCGGAAACCCCCGAAATCTGAGTTAGCCCACTTGTCCTTAAAAGCGACCATTTCTGTTGGCGTGTATCCACCAAAACAACCCCGTTCCTTCAGACAAAACGCTACCTTAGAATTTTACAGTTCTATCTTACATTTTTTGGCCGTTTTGAGTTACGAACATGGAGTGCCCACTACGGCTGGGATCAGCCGATCGGGCCTATCGCCCGACTCGATCGCCTCAAAAACAAACGTGTTTGTTTTCAGTTTCAGGCGATCGAGTCGGGCGATGGGCCCGATCCAGCAGTAGTGGGCACCGTGTATAAGACCATGAGGTCTGAAACCAAATGTTCTATCTGGTCGATCAAAATCGTAAGATTATTCGGAAACGATATCAAAATATGCAAAGAATTGCATTTGAAAAAAAGTTTGACAGGTGTTGAAACTCAACATAATATTTTATAACGTCAAGTCTATTACAACTCGGTACTGAGCAGAGAGGACTTTGTAATTCTAGGATAGCATAAAGTAGAGTTGATAGAAATACAGCTGGACGTACATGAGGGATGCTGTGAGCAGGATTGGGACAGTCAGGAAAACCCTGGTAAAAATGTCCTCAATGAGACTGCTTCGGGAACAGGTCAAAGTTCGGTCCTCTGGAAAATGCCACGGGCACAGCTGATTAAATATCTGAAATTCACCTTTTGTTGAACCTGTCCCTTACCTTCAAATGTGTTTGAGTATCTGTTTGAACGACAAACTACATTTTGTTATTCCGTTGACTTCTACAACGTGTAGTGAAGAGAGCACTTTACGTGCTGTTGACTAACTCATTCACCCAGTTTGTCTTCCTTTCGGCGGAAAGTTCCAGAGAAAAATAGCCTTTCTTCTCTTTGGTTAAAAAAAAAGGAAGAATTCAGTCCATACTGTTTATAAACCCTAATGTTATTTCGACCCTAAACATTTGGTAAAAAAACCTTTTATAAATGCCACCCACCCCCTCTTCTATCCTTCGCCCCCTTTTTTTCTCTCATCCTTCTTGCTCTCTCATCTTCTCTCTCTCTCTCTCTCTGTCTCTCTCTCTCTCTCTCTCTCTCTCTCTCTCTCTCTCTCTCACTACATGTATATATATATCTCATTCTCTCTCCTCTCCCTTTTTGTCTCTCTCAGTCACTTTCTACTCCCCCCCCCCACTTCATCCCCGAAACAAAGACTCGAAAAACAACAACAAACAAACAAACAAGCAAACAAACAAACCAAATCAAAACAAAACAATAAACAATACCGTAATCAGTATAAAATGGTATTATTTTGTTTAATCATTAAGAATTAATTGTTCCAATATGGACCTTTTGTTCATCCATCATTTAAATCAAAATGACGGGAGAGGATCAGGTCATGAGACGAGACAAGATTAGAAATCATCACAGATCTAGGGGTGATCAAAATAGCTTGACCAGCCAAACATAATGTACAACAAGCAGATGAATTTGAGTTTGATACAAGGCTAAAGAAATGAGTGAGTGATAAGGCGATGAAATATGTCAGTTATAGATCGTATGATTTTATAAGTAGTTCAGAGAGTGAGTGCCTTATTGAGAGAGAGAGAGAGAGAGAGAGAGAGAGAGAGAGAGAGCCCTCCAACCACCTTCAGTTTCTGTAAGAGTTTTACGGCACTTGAGGCACAATAAGGCCATACAAGTGTCGAAGATTAGAGGTAGGTGTTACAAGAGAGCAACAAACACAATAAGGCCATACAAGTGTCGAAGATTAGAGGTAGGTGTTACAAGAGAGTAACAAACACAATAAGGTCATACAAGTGTCGAAGATTAGAGGTAGGTGTTACAAGAGAGTAACAAACACAAAATAGAAGGAGGAGAGATAAGAACGATAAATGTTTGATAGGAAAGCAGGAGAAGGAGCAAACTACACCGGAGCACCCGCCAATCACCCACCTCTATCCCCCCGAGGATTGGTTACGCAGATGAATTTGATGACACCGGCCTCAAAAGGAAAAGTAGCGTTAGAAATAGTACTTTGGCACAGGACAAGAAGTAAGAAAATAAACCACTATTACTGCAACACCTTCACATCTTCACACCTGCAACAAATGTAGTTATTATTGCTGAACAGTATAGTGTGCCATGCTATAACTATAACTCAGTGTGAGATGGGACCATACGGTACCCTATGGAAAGAGATAAATAATATGATACCGAGTGATGATGGTTTGGTATGTCAAGGTATCTCGTGGTATGTAGTTTACGACAAAATGTGGTATGCCATGGTGGTATGGTAAGTCTTCATGTGCTACGGTAAGGTGTGGTGTAGCGATTACTCTAAGATTTCCAATAAAAAGGGAGGGGGGGGTTAGAAAT
>NW_004798435.1:164939-166279 GCF_000002075.1 Aplysia californica
TATTGGGTCCGATGTTTTGTCTGTTCTATTTTTGTAGGCCCTAAGCCCAGAGAAATGACCGGTCCTGATTTTTGCCAGTTGTTGTTGTTGTTGTTGTTGTTGTTGTTGTTGTTGTTGTTGTTGAAGTTGTGGTTAAAGTTGAAGTTGAAGTTGATGATGTAGCTTGAGGCGAATTAGTACACTTGCAGATACATTTTAAAAGGAATAGATTCGGAAAGTGTAACTTCAAAAAAGAAGAAGGAGAGCACCTCCCCCCTTCCCCCCCAAAAAGCCCCCCCAACCAACCAACCACATTGACGTTACAATATTCAGCTTATTGCCTGAATGTAAAATCTGTAAAGGATCAGAATCATTCTTTCTAAGAGAGTAGGTACATTTTCATTTTCAGATTTAAAAACACCACATGGTCCTGAAATGAGGAAGCTGAGAAGAGATGTTGAAACTGTCAGCTATCAACAGACTGAAACCATCAAGATCAACAACAGAAGCAACAAAAATATGAACAAGAGCAAAAATACCAAAATGAAAGCAAGAAAAAGAAGCTGCCCAAGAAACACAAACACTGACGTAAAATTATATATATATATATATATACGGTAAACTAGAATCAAACAAGTTCAGATTGCAACAAAAGAAACGTATTAACATTTTAAGCTGAATGACGATTATGACGACGACTTAAAAAAAAGATGAAGATAACGATGACTGGTAAAGGCAATGTTGACGGAGATAATAACAGTAACAAAGCTGAATACAACCATGACAGTGATGGTGATAATGACAATGGTGAGGACTATTAGAAGGACGATGAAAAGAACACAAAACAGAACCAATAACTTCAATGTTCTAACTTCCCCTTTTACTGCACAAATTGCTGTAAGTGACAAAGTTTCTAAACAATTTATTCACAAAAGACGTGTGTTTTGCTCCTATCAAAGTTTACAGGCTTGTAAACGCGTTGTTTCGGGGAACTGAAAAAAAAGAACCTCATTAAAAAAATTTTTTAAATTCATCCTGATTTTCTGACCCCGTTTTCTTTACTTGAAATTCGAAACAAAAGTAAGCAACAACATGCATATTTATAAGCGATTATGCAAATCCGGTTATCGGATTTGTGTCAGCTGTAGTTTTACATTAAAATACAGTATCCAGTTTGGGACGATATTGAGTTATTGATTCCACCTGATAGTATAAAACACGGCGCTCATTTCTCTCGTTGTCCGGTATTGATATCTTGATAAAATAATGCGGGGGAAATGTTTTGGAGATATCAAAAGCGGCTGGATGTTGAGAGGCATGGATATGGGTTGTTTTGGGGATTTTAAAAATTTTTATTTTAT
>NW_004798435.1:168286-169865 GCF_000002075.1 Aplysia californica
CATAGCTCTGGCACGATCAAAGTCTCTCAGCTTTCGTCTTGGTGGCATGTTGAGGCGATACTGGATTTTGCGCAAACGGCGGCTTATATTGCCACGAAAGTGAGCACAGTTCGAGACCGTACGTCCGTTTATCACACGCACCAGAAATTTTAACTGAGGAATGTCCGTGGTGTTGCACACAAGTCGATACAAAAACAGCAAATTTGGCTAAAATTCCACGAGGATTTCCGTGAAGCACGTGGTAGTTTTGTCCCTTTGGGAAGCTTTGCTGTACACATTGGTGACCATTAACAATTTGAGAGCACCAAATTTTAAGGATTTTTAAAACATCAAGGCTGTCTGTCAAGGGGGTCCTTACTTTATGGTGAAGTATGTATGTTCCCTGAGCAGCCAGCAGAGTGGCTGTAACACGAGTCTTCATTTCCTTCATTTTGAAATGTACAAACTCCACGTACACTGTCTGTCAGTATACGCAGAGTTTTGTTTGGGGCATTTGGGAGTAATTGTATACGTGACCGATCATCTATAGATTTCAATACGACTGGAAACTAGATGCTCATGTTCCCACAGTCTGTGTATCCTTTTTCCACATCCCTTAAATGCCATACATTGTATTTCCAGAAACTTCCTATACACCATGTTTTCACAATTAAGTAAAGTTTGACCCATCAATTCAAACTCCCAGAACTAGTGCGCAACATCCGGCATCGCTATGGGGTTGTGGTTATGTGGTTATGTGGTTTGAGGAAGCAGACAACTGCACGCTGGCTGTGATCATCACAATGTTCGAAGACGTGTGGGGGGTTTCAACTTTACCCTTACCTTTACATTCACGACCACAAGGTAGGAGAAATGATACAATTGGTCGCTTCAAGCACAAAGAGGCTATCCTGAAAAATGCTGTTTTGAGAAAATGGAAGGTAAAGTGTTTGAGCTCTTGTTCAGTTTCTTTAAAAGACAAGGAGAGTTTTCTCTATAACCAAATATACACACCGATGAAACCAAACTTCTCAAAGTTGGTAGGGCAATGCCCACGTTTGGTTTAGGTCAAGATTTCTGGAAACTCCCAAAATCCAGATTAGCCCGCTTGTCCTTAAAAGCGACCAATACTATTATGGAGAAATAAGATCTCTGGTCCACGAGAGGAAAACGATGTTTGTTAAGCTAGACAACGTTGGACGTCGCTTCGGTCACGTGGTCCGACGAGGTCTCCTCATGTTTGGTCACGTGGTTGTGGGCGGAGGACACGCTAGGGTACAGGTTCGAGTCCATGTGGTGGTCTCGGAGGTTGGAATCCGTGCCGTGGTGACTATTGTTGAGGTGGTTGTTCGGCGCGCCGTTCTCACGGACAGCGGGTGTTGTAAGCGGAATGCACGACTGGTTCCCCACCGCGTGGGCGGGTCCGCCCGGAGGTTTCCGACCCAGAACTCGCCGGAACTGTTCCCAGACGCGGGAAAACCTTCCCTGGACGCAGGCGGTGTTGGAGGAGTTTCTGTTGGTGCCGGGGGAGCCGTTGATGGTGTGGGCGGTGTGGGCGGCCTGGGATGTCTGACGGTGGGCCATGCTGGTGGGTCGGGAC
>NW_004798436.1:0-636 GCF_000002075.1 Aplysia californica
CTCTCTCTCGTTCACTCGCACGCTCTGTCGGTCTCTCTCTTGCTCTCACTCTCTCACCCTCTCACTCTCTCTCTCTCTCTCTCTCTCTCTTTCTCTCTCTCTCTCTTTCTGGGAGGGTGTACCCCCCCTCTCTCAACAACAACAAAAGCAACAACAACAATAAGATGGGTGAATTATTTTTAAGAAGCCGACCAGCTTTAAACTAAAACAAAACCCCAACTGACTAACATCCCAAACAGATTTTAGAAAGACCCCACCATCCTCCTACAAAATTTTAAAAAGTTATAATTATAAACAGATACCAACCGCTTTCCACATGGCGTCCCTCCCAACGCCTTATGGTCGTGCCGTAAAAGAAAAAAAAATCAACTTAATATTGACCAGTAACTGAACCACCCCCCTCCCCCCCATCATAAAAAAACCCAACCAAAAAACAAAACAAAATAAAACAAAATAAAACAAAACAAAACCCAAATCCAAACAAAAAACAACAAACCAAAACCAAAACCAAAACCAAACATTACCAACTAGAGCCGAGAAAACCCGTGAAATCCAGGCTTTAATCCGGCCATAGTAAAACTGACATGACCATCACGAGCCACCAAAAACACGCGCTAAGAGCTACCACAAAAGCCA
>NW_004798436.1:1918-3199 GCF_000002075.1 Aplysia californica
AAAAAAAAAAGAAAGAAAAAGAAAAAAAAAGCAGAAGTCGACAAACCAACTCACACGTATTGCTAGGAATGTCATGGTACGGACAGTACAATGTATAGTGCGGTTTCAACGTTTTTGATTGAATATTTGCCCTGAATTTTACGTCGACATCCGAAAGAAAGCAGCCATGTAGATCAGCAAAAGGGGAAGCGACCGATAAAAAGAAAGTCATAGTCACCACAAATACATCCCTTTGCTAATAACATACACAGTATCCCCAAAACAAGAAGTCTGTATGCAGTACAGCGGGAAAGTGTAACCAAACCTTTTTTTCCCATTGTTATAACGTAATTCAGGTCATTATCAAGAATGTTTCCAGAAAAAAGCCCCCCAAACCCCCCCCCCCCCAAAAAAAAAACCCAACCAAAAACAACAAAAACCAAAACAACAAACAAACAGACAAATAAAACACGTCTACTTTCAGACTTTAGATGAATTTAAGACAAAGGGGGGAAGAATATTCGGATCCCACTGTGGTATTTATCTTATGTTACCTTTCACTTCCAACGGCGTAGATCTCGTGGGTCCCCGGGCGCCCGGCGACTGCTGTGTGTTGTCTCTGTTACTGCTAGGACTGACGCTCTCTCTTCTCACGTTGAGTTTTCAGTCTCCAGTCGATCTTGTTTGTACTCACCAGTGCACGGGGAAAAACTGCTGCCCGTGCACAACCAATTGGTCAGAAAGTCGTCCCCAAAAACTAGTCAAGTTTTGGAGACGTGAAAGGCTAAAATATTGGCCATACACCACTATCTTGTACTTCCTTATTTTACTTTTTCGGTTCTGACATTACATGCATTATTAATGAGTGGTAGAAATTCTGTACACCCCGCCCGCCCCAAGCCTTGCTTAAGACTAGAATTATACAGATTGGAAGCGAAAGGAAAAATTCAAACACAAAGAGTCAAAGGCACTTAAAATTTTAAATTACGGCCATAGGACCCTAAAAGGGCCTCTTAAATATCACAAGCCCGAAGCCCCCACTGCCAAACCCACATAATGAACGGGCTACTAACTACAATGTCAAAACATTCAAACTGACTTTCACTTTCTATTCCGCCAAACGAAGTTGGACACATTTTAGCTATAAAATGAGACTTTCGTTTTGTAAATAAGGCAATACTGAATAATTAATCTTATCATAAGCCATAACTACTTCCCACTAGAACTAGAACTTGATACGGGCGGTGTATGAGAGTATATCAATTTAGCAATGGTGGTGTATGATGTCATCTTTAGGAAAGG
>NW_004798436.1:3327-4859 GCF_000002075.1 Aplysia californica
GGGGGGGGGTATAAAAATTATACTGGGCCATTGACCCATTGTTTATTTCTTATGTTTTGACAGGATCCACTCCGTATTTTCCAAGCTTTCATTCTGCACTCACATTGCTAGTCTAGAATAAACTATAAATTGTGATTACAGTATAACACGGATAGGTCGAACTCAGAAGACTCGAAATCACGCATACGTTGAACTGTGCCTGTGGTCCCGGGGTTGTTTTTTTCTTTGCTTCTTTATCTTTGTAAGATATCTCTCGAACTACGGATCTCTCGAACTACCGAGGCCTGTCCCGACGAATTCGAGCTATCCGTGTTATACTGTATAATCATAATTATAATCGATTGAGAATTCGTCCAGACTACTATTTCTTTCACCATTATACTAAGCTTTCTAGATCCAGATCCAAAATCAAGAAACAGATTTGGTATTTCAAATAATAGTACAATGCATTATTATAATATATTATACTCTACGCCTCCGCTGTGTTTCCCTCAAGTAAGTAGGCCCAAGACTGAGTCGTTATGATTGGTCAACCCGTTGGTTCAGGGGGCTCTGGTGGCCTAGCGGTTAAGGTGTTGGCTTCTCTTTCAATAGGCCCCGGCGGGTTCGAATTCGCGACGGAAATTTTTCTTCTCTAAATTGTCTTCTTTCACCTCCTTTCCTGCTCTCAAGGAATGTTTTCTTGTCTGCTTTCGTCTCCACTTTCTGCCCCCCCACCCCCTCACCTCCTTTGCCCCCTCCTATGAGCTCCTGACTCTTTCTAAAGCCTTTCTACTGCTACCCCTTGACTCTTTGTTACTGCTGTCTTCTCGGACAAGGACGAAAAATCTCGGAGATCCCGTGTGCAAGTTGCGCACGTTAAAGATCCCTTGGTGGTCTAAAATCGATAAGAGTAGGCTCGGTCGCCACCTGGGCAAAATTCAAAATTTCCTACCAAATATGTTTTATGTGTCCCGCGCGCTCATATGACCTTATGTAGTTGCGAGCGCTGTAAAACACTTTACCCCCCCCCCCCCCAAAAAAAAGGGGGAAAAAGGGAATTTCGTCATTGATAAAGCACCCGGCAGTAATAGAACTGCGACAAGCTAAGGTGCATAACCCTGAAATATCTATAGATGATGTAAAATCTGCAAGAGTTATGCTCCATTACGAATACTCTTGACGTTTATGGAACATATTAGGCCTCTATCATAAATGTGTACTCGCCTCGATCTACCAAAATTTCACTTCTAATTTACAAATTGGAGACAGCTAGGTCTATATTGCCCAGGATATTATTATTATAAAAAGACCGGATATTTGTGATTTGAGATATAAAGATTAACAGCTGGTGCAATGCTCAATGGAAAACACGAGTTATGTAAACGTTCGATTGTTCGCGTGCCAAAATTAGCCCCATCGTAGACTACAATACAGGACCTCTATTTTAAAGGCTTTAGTTAAAAACATGTTGTATGTTGTAATTAATGCCTTGTCCGTATAGACAGATAGACAGAGGGAGAGAGAGAGAGAGAGAGAGAGAGAGAGAGAGA
>NW_004798436.1:5272-22803 GCF_000002075.1 Aplysia californica
CGATCTCTTTCCCGTTTATCGAGAAATGCATTTGTTAACACATATCATTATAGATCTAGAATCTAGTCTTTGTGTTAAACAAGTTCCCAAACTTTTTCATTCAACCATACAAAATGGCCTTGTCCTAGTTTTCTTCCAACGTCTTTCCCTGGAGAGAGTTTTGTTTATCAAAGAGGGGTAACTCTGCTGATTCTGACCAAGCGGAAGTAAATTTGCTATTTATTTGCCTGCCTGCCTGTATCTTGGCAGCTGACTTCAATGTGTTTCTATTTTTATCTGTTTCAAGAAACGAACAGGTAAGTTAATCTTGTCTTCCCCACCTTTTTTTTTTGCCCTTCTTTCTCATCTCGTCTACCAGAACTGGAACGGTTTTTCTGTTTAGTTAATACAGCTTTGGCCTTCTAATCTTCTGTTCGACTGTCGAGCCTATTCAATCGCAGTTGTTCGTCATGTTTTGACTCTGTGCCGTCGTTATCACTAGATTCTTGAGTCTAGATCTCTAGTACAAGTACTTCTTGTCACTGTCAGTACTCTACAGTACAGTCTACTCAGTAGCCTAACTGCTACAAGCACTTGCACTGTCGACAGTGTAATGGGCTAGGGCTGCCAGTCGTAACACCAACAAGAAGATTGACAACCATTTACTGTCTCCACCACTGCAATCATCACCTCCTCCCTCTTCGTCTTGACTTGAGATTCAGTCGACTGAGTCTGAGTCACTCTGATTCTGAAGTTTCACTTTGGCTTTGGTGAGATCTAAATCTAGAGTCTAGATATATCTAGATTCTAGTTTCTAGTTCATAGTTATAGATCTCTAGATCTAGATTAGTAGGCCGTCATTAGTCCGAATAACATTTTTTCATATGCGGACTCGAGTCCGAATAAAAAAAATTCTTATTCGGACTCGAGTCCGAATATGGAAAAATGTTATTCAGACTCAGGTCCGAAAAAAAGAAGTGTGTATTCGTTCTATAGATCTATCGTTCAGTGTTTCCAATTTTCCGCCATTTTTTAGTTTCCCCCACACCTTTTCTGCCGATCCAATGCCCGCCGCCTCATTGATACACCCACCCCCCATGTTTCCCACTTTCTTTGTTGTAGAAAAAGGTAAAATTGAACATTAGAAGCAGACCACCTGGCACCTGCATATTATGAGCTGTGTAAAAAAAAAAAAAAGACTGATTCGTTCAAATACACAAGCCTGTGTCATCTCGATTGTTTACCAAGAAAAAGTTGTGTTGCTGTGTAGAGCTGAGCATACGGCAACTTTTGATTCCATAGACCAGCGCACAATTCATACGTAGATCTACGTCAAGACTAGCCTTATTATTGTAATAATGATCAGTTGCCGGGGGGGGGGGGGGGGGGGACTGACACGTATGCGACGTTCAACACCCGGACCGATAGTGCCCCCCCCCCCCCCCTACCGACACGCACACACAGCCACACGTGTTCAGGCCGCCCATCCGACCCGGACACATGCTAACGAGCCATCTTTAATTGCTTCTGATGACCTCTTGACAAATAAACGTTTATTAGAAGCGCTATACTATAACTTTTCAGGCCGGCCTCAAATTCATCATAAAATAAAAACTCGGCTCCTGCACAATTTAACGCCATTTTGCCCGAAGTGATCCCGGTCTCTACCCAGCCTAAGGCGAGTCACGAGTGAGGCAGGACAGGAAGCCGGAGTCATGAGTCACAGGAAGTCGGAAGTGATGTCATGCTGGACAAGAATCAGAGTCCGAATAACATTTTTTCATATCGAGTCCGAATAGTCACTTCGTCTCTAGTAATAGTAGGCCTTGATCAAGATCTAGATTAGATCTTGATTCATTTGTAATGTTGTTCACTGACTGAAGCAAAACTCTTCAAGTTCTAAGTCTTACTCTTAGTCTAGTGACCAACCATGGTAGTAACTTATCTGCCTTTACGTTTGTCTAGAAAACTCGCAGAGATGAGATGTCTATCCAGAAATACGGGTCCGAAACACGTGTCACCTTGTGGTATAAGAGGCTCTCGTCTATTTTTGGGCATTATGACAAGTAGGCTATTTGTTTCATCTTAAAGCATGTTCATTTGACTATCTTTCATTGCAATGAAAAAAGTACCCATCTCTTCTATCTTTGAAAAGAAGTTAAGATATTTTTGCGTTTGAAGGTGGGGATTGCCTGGTTTCAGAGCCTGTAAAGTTAGTGATAAAATGCCCACCAAAGTTTGGTGATTTTCTCAGCTTTTAAGAGTCCTTGGAAACTGAAAATTTACATGTTTGGTACCTTTTATCATTGTTTTTTAAAGTAAAATTTACTTTTTGAAACATGAAAGCTTACTGTGAATTTTGTAAATGAAATATAAGCGAAAATATAATTAGTCTATAATATTCCCTGAAGAATATGGAGAATATAATTCCCAAACTACTCGACCCTCAAGGCTAGCCAAAGCCCTTTGATTTATTTATTGGACGTCGGGTTTGGGGATGGTATAATTTAGGTAGTCATATTATGGTATAGCCAAGGATGAGCTCAATGCAATTCTTTTATGGTGCAAACGGTATTTTAATTTTTTGTTATTTTGGTTTTAAAGTTATGATGTAGGTTTCAAAGACCTCAAAGGATTTAGCTTAAATAGTGTCCCCTTGTCTCGACATCTGTGATAATGCACATCTTATCAGTCACTAATTGTTAGTTAGTAAATCTAATGGTAGCTTATTCTTAAGAAAAGAATAATTTTTTGTATAATCTCTTTTTTTCCACTTCAAGTGCTTTAGTGATGTGCTCTGTGGGTAGCAGTGCTGCTGCATATTGATTCCCAAACCAAATGTTTTTTCTGCTTAGTTCATGACTTAGTCTTTGTTTAGAAAGTTGCAGTCAAGACATTGAATTCATGATGAAAACCTATGAAAAGGTTATTTTGACAATTTTAAGTTTTATTCTTCTTTGTTTCATTTAAATATATTTTTGTTTGTTAAAGTTAAAGTTAAAAGCTTTTGTTATTGCTTCTGCATGTGATCAAACTGTGGAACTGTAGTTGAGATGTGAAATTACTCCTTTTTGTGGTATAATGGTTGAGACAAGGTTTACTTAAAGTCTTTTGATTTGGGGTAAGGGGTAGAGATGGCCTTTTTTCTTTGTAATTCCCATTTCTTTAAATAAATGTTCTATTTTTCGCATTAACAGATTTTCTCATGTCAAAGTTACGAATCTGTCAGAAATTTTCTTGTGTTTGTCCGTGTATGTTTATCATCCTCACCCGGTGCCTTGCCGACTGGCGTGGGCGATCATGGACCTCCACTTCACTCTGTCTTGCGCTGCAGCAATGGTGTCTGTTGTTCTTTCTGCTCCTAGCCATGTTGTCATCTTGTCCAGTATCTTTTCCCTCTGTCTGCCTTTGCCTCTCTTTCCATCAAACTGTTGTCACAATATTCTCCAATGCTTCTTTCCGCATTGTGTGTCCGAAGAAATTTGCCTGTATGTTTATAGCACCGTTGTAATAGTTGTGAAGTGAATAGAGCTTGCTGTAGCGTGGATCCATTACGGGTTATGTCATATAAATGGAATTATTATGATTAAATTAAGTTTTTATTTGGTATCTCTCCTATACAATTCCTCAGGTGACCAGAGCGGTACCCAAAAATGAACAATGGATGACCTTGAGAGGTTCCGTGCTGTCTTGCTCCGCAACAGACGGGCAGGACGCCCGGCCCAGCAAATCCTGCCGCAGGGAGGCTTCGGCCTCGAGCAGATCATGAACAACCGGGGGCGAGGCCGCGTCTACCGCTACGCCGGTCCCCGTCCCATGATGCCCCCGAGGCCAGGCCCCGTGTTGCCCGCGCCCGTGCGGGCAGAGCCGTGTATGGAGCGTATCAAAATGGAGGAAGATGTGCTCAGGTAGGTTACTTAGTTCTGTTTTGTTTTGATTTTACAGGGATGCCTCTTCTACGCTTTTTTTTGGTATTTCCGGTATTTTGATCCTGATCCGCTATTCTGTTATTGAGATCGAGATAGAATCTATAGTTGGACCCAAAAAAAGTGGGTTTGAAATTGATATTCATATTTATGTTAGGGAAATCGTGGCACGTGGATTTTCTGCCATTTAAAAAAAAGTTGAGTGGCATCCCTGATTTTAGTTCTTTAGTCCCTGTCATCTCACCACATGAGAAGTTACACTGCTTACATATATATATATATATGTACAATGGTTCTATTCTAATATGTGTAAAAACAGTACAAATGTATTATTCATTTGTTTTCCGATATATTGATGTGCAACAGATGTGGTTTGTAGTGGCAGGTGCTCCTGTAGATTACCTTGCCCTCATTTGGTTCCACTGAAACATGAAAGGGGGGAGTGGTTCATGTTTTTTGACAAGACCTTTGAAGTCAGTGAATTAGAGAAGATGATTTTAATTTAAAGTATGAATTTTCTCCTTATTGTATTTTTTGGGGGGTCCTAATATTTAGACCATTAATGCAATTAGACTTATTAGTTGTTTCTTTTCTTGTCAATTATAGTGTGAAAATATTTTTGGGCTCTTGTAAAATCTTGTTCAAAACTACAGTGGAACTTGCTCTAACGGCTACCTGTCCAATAGAATCACCTGTACAAACATCCACTTCCTGTTTCCCCCCATATATTTTTTAAAACATTAATATGACTTTAATATTCACCTTTCTAAGACAATCTCTTTTTTCCTTGGTATTGGATTGCCATCTTGGATTATTACGACTAATTTTAAATATTTTAAAATGTTATTCTATTTAGACTCTCAATACATTTGATTGTTTCTTATCAATTCTAGTGTCAAAAGCTGTGTGAGCTCTTTGCAAAACTATGTTCCTTGAAAAAAACAAAGAAGTTTGAGCCTCAGCTCGGTCCGAAGTTGTGTCCTTGGGAAAGGCACTTCACACGAATTTCCCATTTGGCTCGGTCCTTTCGGAGAAGGACGTTGAATTCGGAGGTTCCGCCTCTTAAATAACCTACTGGTGTTGATAGGGGCGTTAACTCTTTAAACACAGAGTTTTTTCCCACCGTTTCCCGGAGTTTTTTCTACAGTCCCCTAAACCTGTTGCACTTTGTCTCATTAGAACCCCAAAAGCTTGCCTCCAACTTCTTAATGGTGGAAACAAATGCTTAGACATTACTAAAAAACTTAGTTCGGGAATAGTTCGGAAAAACAAGCAAAAACTAATAATAATAATGTTGCATTTATATAGCGCATATCCATGATCAAGAGCATGCTCTATGCGCTTTACAACTAATAACTAGCTCTAAATGAAACGAAAATTTTGTCGCAAGTATCGGACGCTCGCAAAAGAAAAAAAGTTTTGTTCTATTTTGTCCCCCGGTGTCTGTGTCCCCAGCTACAGCGGCAGTGCCGGCGACCCCCCGGGCCTGTATGTGGCCACCCGCACCATCGACCACTACAACAACTACTTCGAGGTGGAGATTCTGGACGTGGGAGATTTAGGACAGATCAGTGAGTGCTTTTGTGTGTGTGTGTCTGTCTGTGTGTGTGTGAGATTTAGGGCAGATCAGTGAGTGTTTGTGTATGTGTGTGGGTGTGTGCTGTCGAAGCTAGAAAGGTGTGCAGGTAAGCCTGATTCCCTGTTGACATCCACCCCTTAGCGCTCATATGACCTTATGCAGTTGCGAGCGCCGTAAAAACTACTATTAAAACTTTTTAAAAAGACGAAAGCATTTTAAAAAATAATTTAAAAATTGAAGAGTGTTTTGCTGTACGCTGACCAAACACCTTTTTTGAATTCACATCAGTTCCAAGAAATCTACAATTTTCAGTTTTCTTGTAATATTTAAACTATTTTTCGCAGTACATCAACGGTTGATCTCGCTCCCTGAGGAAAATGTCATTCCCTATGCTCACCAATTACTATAAGAAAAAACTGAAAATTGTTGATTTCTCGAAATTTCTGTGAATGAGAAAAAGGCGTTTTGTCAGTGTACGGCAGTGTTGATTTCACAGGTGTCGAATCACACCTACTAACATTGGTACCGTATCTTCAGCCTCGTCAATTGTCCTTAAATTTCCTTAGACTATCCTAGCTTCGGGAATTTGAGAGGACACTTTAGCCTACTACACCAAAACCAGTCCCGCTGGTTGTAATTTTGTTCCTTGTTAGGTAAACTGATGTTACAACATTGGAGTGTGTCTGGTTGGCTTTGGAAAAAGTTTGGCAAGCCTGTAACTTTGTTGTTTTGTGTTCTGAGGTGATGTTGCTATATGTCTTTAAGACAACAAACCAGTCGTTCCAAGATTTTGTCACCCGCACCCCATCATCACCCCCGCCCCCCCCCCCCCCCCCCCCCCAATCGGTAACTGATGTGACAAACGAGGTATTTTTTCTGTCCCGTCACTTTACCAAAACTAAACAAGTGACAGAATTTCTGTAAAGTAATTTTTTTTTTCAAATTACCGCAATTATTATGATTCTTAACCCTATATGTACGTCGTGTTTTACTATCATATCCATACGACGTAGGGAACTCTGTGCCACCACTTTCCAAAGAGGATATTTATTCGTTAATCCAATCCGTACGCTTTTCATAGCAGTCTGTCAAAATGATTTTTGGAGAAATACTAAAAGTTTCAAAGAGATCTTCGTACTAGAAGTATTCTAAAATGTGAAGAATACAACTCCGAGGGTACAAAATGACCCCAGGGCGTACGGATAGAGTTAATGTGTCTTTCAAATGTTGTGATCATTTAAAATTGAAATAAATTAAAATTAAGTGATATTGAATTAGTGTTATCATCGTAAGAACGTATTATCCAAATGTCCTGTCAGTTACCGTGGCACAGCCCATAACTTCCTTGTGTCTTGTGGGAAGATTTGACTCGTGTGAAAACGTAAAACTTTTCTGCTTTCAGGTATAGGATTGGTCCCCGAAAAATACTCGCTTAGTTCTCAACCTGGCATGCAACTCAACTCTGTGGGATACCTTGCGGAGAATGGATCGTAAGTTGCATAACCTTTACTCTCACCTTTCACCTTAATGAAGAACACTCTAACCTTTACCCTCACCTTTCACCTTGGCCAAGAACACTGTAACCTTTACTCTTTACTCTCACCTTTCACCTTGGCCAAGAACACTCTGACCTTTACTCTCACCTTTCACCTTAACCAAGAACACTCTAACCTTTACTCTCACCTTTGACCATAACCAAGAACACTCATCACAAGCATGTTGTTGCTTGGTATAGCTATGTCAAAAGTGGGCGGTTGGCGGGTGCTCTGGTGTGGTTTGCTTCTTCTTTCCTATCAAACATCTATTGTCCTTATCTCCTCTTCTTCTTTTTTATGTTTGTTACTCTCTTGTAGCACCTCTAATCTTCTGGCGCTCATATGACCTTATGCAGTTGCGAGCGCTGTAAAACCTCTTCTAAAACTTTTTTTTAAAAAAGCTATGTCAAATAAGACTTCTCATTTCATTGAGAACGGGAGACATGGAGGAGATGTGTGGAAAGGGACATGAGAGAGATGAAGCTCACTTGGAACCAGCTAGTAAGGATGGCCCAGGATAGAGATAAATGGAAGGAGCTTGTATGTGGCCTATACCCTGCCAGGGGTGAAAGGATGGCCCAGGATAGAGATAAATGGAAGGAGCTTGTATGTGGCCTATACCCTGCCAGGGATGAAAGGATGGCCCAGGACAGAGATAAATGGAAGGAGCTTGTATGTGGCCTATACCCTGCCAGGGGTGAAAGGATGGCCCAGGACAGAGATAAATGGAAGGAGCTTGTATGTGGCCTATACCCTGCCAGGGGTGAAAGGATGGCCCAGGATAGAGATAAATGGAAGGAGCTTGTATGTGGCCTATACCCTGCCAGGGATGAAAGGATGGCCCAGGACAGAGATAAATGGAAGGAGCTTGTATGTGGCCTATACCCTGCCAGGGGTGAAAGGCATAGATGATGATGATGATGATGATTTCATTGAGAACAATGCCTTTAGGGAGACACTTCACTTCTGCTTGTTATTGTGGATTAGGGGTTTAGTGCATGTGTGGGTCTGTATGTGTGTGTGCGTGTGTGTGTGTGTGCATGTGTAGGTCTGTATGTATGTGTGTGTGAGTGAGTGTTGGTGTGTGTGTGTGCGTGTATGTGTGCGTGTGTATGTTTGTGTATGTATGTGCTGGTTTGTCTTGTGTAGTTTTTATTAATGTTTATAATATATGTGAACACATGGGAAAACCACACCATGGATTCGACCCTGGATCATCTGCCATCTAGTCGAGGAGTGATATTTCTTAATCTTTTCAAGATTGGTGAAATTTCAGGTGATTGCTTTTGTTTTTTGTTTTTTTTGTTTTTTTAGTGGGTGGTTGGCGGGTGCTCTGGTGTGGTTTGCTTCTTCTTTCATATCAAACATCTATCGTCCTTGTCTCTCCTCCTCCTTCTTTTTTTTTGTTTGTTACTCTCTTGTAACACATCTAGTCTTAGGCACTTATAAGACCATATTGTGTTGCAAGTGCCGTAAATCTCTTACTAATAAATAACTTTCACAGTCTTTGTTTCGAATTTATTATGTCTTTTATTTCAATAACAATACAAAGTCACGCTTGACACAGGTACCTGTGTGGGTGGTTGGCGGGTGCTCTGGTGTGGTTTGCTTCTTCTTTCCTTAAAAAAATCTATCGTCCTTTTCTCCCCTCCTTTTTTTAATGTTTGTTACTCTCTTGTAACACCTGATCTAATCTTCTGGCGCTCATATGACCTTATGCAGTTGCGAGCACCGTAAAACCTCTACTAAAACTAATAACAGGCACCTGTGAATACACCAACAACATAGATACTTGAGGACACACAAGTAACAGGTGTGGACGAACATGCATACAACATAAATCAACTGAATATCCTCTTAACTAAAACTAAGTTTTGTTCTGGTTTTTTTGTTTTTTTGTTTCAGCCTGTGTGTAAATCTGGGCTTGTGCCACAGCGGGAATGGACCTCCGTGTGGCCCGGGGGACCGGATGGGGGTCGGGGTGAGGCCACAGCCGGAGCACGGGGCCGGGGACCGACACACGTGCCGCGTTTTCTTCTCCAAGAACGGACAAGAGGTGAGTGCTTCGCTCACACACACGCATGTGTCTCGTTGACGTCTCCTCACCCAGAGTAGTTTTAACCCTATCCGTACGCCCTGTGGTCATTTTGTACCCCCCCCCGCGCGGTTGTATTCTCCAAATTTTAGAATACTTCTAGTACGAAGATCTCTTCGAAACTTTTAGTATTTCTCCAAAAATCATTTTGACAGACTCCTATGCAAAGCGTGCGGATCGGATTAATGAGTAAATTTTCTCTTTGGAAAGTGGTGGCACAGAGTTTCCCTCGTCGCGTCGTATGGATACGATAGTAAAACACGACGTATGGATAGGGTTAACTCATTCCCAGTGCTGAGCCGTATCATTGGCGTGACCATATGGCTCTATAGATATCCTTGTCCAGAATTACTGAAGTGATATCCATGTTTTGATGCGAAAATATTTAGGCAGTTTTTTGGGGTTTTAAAAAAAAATTCGACTTTAAAGATATCCTTTCTTGTGATGTGTAATAGTTCTACTTTGCTAAAGAAATAAGTAAAGAGTTAAACAGTGACTTAAGTGTTTGTGGAATATACCACAGGAGACGGACGGGCGGCAGAGGGTGGGCCGGGCAGTAAAGAGACAGCAAAGAAATTTAGAAAAGTTTTTTTCACTGCAGTTTTTTAAATTGTGGCATCGTTGCATGCGCTCAAGAAATATTAGGTCAAAATCCAAAATCTTCATGTTGAAAAAGGGCTAGAAAAGATACACAAAATAAGAACAATTGTTAAAAGAATGAAACCATTTTTTTTTCTCTCTCTCCTGAGAAATTTTGCATTTTGGGCTTTCGAACAATTTGGGTGCTCAGTGTAAGACTCCATCGTACATGACTGTTCAAAATGGCGTATCGCAGAATTGTATACTAAGCAGTTGATTTGAACAGTTTCCAATTTTAAAAAATTACCAATCATTGAGAACACATACCTTTGTTTTTTTGGGTTTTTTTTAAAGTGCAAGTTGTTCACGAGACCTCTGAGATTTTTCACCCTTATCCGAAAAGGCTAGATGTTATGATCTTACCTCACTACCATAAGATCAGGGGTGTGGCTGAAAGACAGCAGTACGAAGAAGCCAAGGAGAAGCAGTAGAAAGGTTGCGGAAAGAGTCAGGAGCCCAGAGGAGGGGGTAAAGGGGATGGGGGGGGGGGTAGGGGGTAAGAAAGTGAAGACGAAAACTGACAGTAGAATATATATGGTTACAGAGTAGGAAAGGAGGAGAAAGGAGAGCATTGTAGAGAAGAAAATTTTCCGTTACTATCAGGTTTCAAACACGGGACCTATTGAATGAGAGGCGAACACCGTAACCTCTAGACTGTGAGAGCCTAAACATGTGCCTTTGTTCCGTTTCCCTACAGATCAAAAGTTTCGAGCTCGCGCTTCTTCCGATCCAGCTGTACCCAGCAGTCGGGATGCAGTCGGAGGGCGAGGAGGTGACCTTGAGACTGGACGCGGCCTGGGACCCGGACGATGTGACTCAGATGATGGTGGACTGCGGGGAGGAGGACTGGGTGCGACTGGACGACGTCCGGCTCAACGGATCGGTCAGTTGGTTTGGGGTTTTTTTATTATTATTTTTTAAAAAATAATAATTTTTTAAAATCGAGAATGCGTAGATATATGTGAGGTGGCGTGGTGAAATCAGGCGCTCGTCAAAATAATGAAATCGAAGATATCGACATTTTTCCTCCAGTTTGACAATTATTTTCTCATTTTCATTTTTTGGCTCAACGCTTTTTACGTCCGTTTAAAAACATATTTCTGTGTGGATTTTACTGAAAAACATTGATTAAAGGCACGACAAATGTAGATTTTCAGTTTCCAAGGACTCTCAAGCTTTGGAAATCACCGTAAAACTCTTACTAAAACTAGAATTACATTATATATACATTTTTTTGTTTGTATTTTTCAGACGTTGGAGTATGCGGGCCGGGGGCGTACCATCCACGACGTGGGGCTGGCACAGGCCAAGCTACCGCTGGACACAACGAACCATTACTTTGAGTTTGAGATTGTGGATCCTGGCGAGGGCTGCTATGTGGCTATTGGGCTGGCCAAACAGGCATGTTGCTTGTTGTTACTTTGCTCGTTGTTGTTGTTGTTGTTATTGTTGTGTTTACTCTTGTGTTGTTGTTGTTGTCTTTGTTGTTGTTGTTATTATAGTGTTGTTTATTGTTAGACCCTATGTTGTTTTTGTGTTATCATTGTATTGTTATTGTTATTGTTGTGTTGATGTTACTGTTGCATTGTTGTTGTTATTGTTGGGTTGTTTTTGTTATTATTGTTGTTATTGTTATGTTGGAAAATTTTGACTGTATTTTGCGCTGGCGCTAGCATACGTAGATTCCTTTGGTCTAATCTGGCTTTCCCATGGATGTGTTTCCCCCCAGAACTACCCAATGAGACGTCACCCGGGCTGGAACGACGGCTCTATAGCCTATCACGCAGGTCAGTGGCCTAGTGCTGGGAGGCTTCTGTCTTTTTTTTTCTTTTCTTTTTGGGTGGTTATTGGGTGCTCTGGTGTGGTTTGCTCCTTCTTTCCTATCTATCCAACATCTATCGTCCTTTTCTCTCCTCCTTTTTTGGTGTTTGTTACTCTCTTGTAACACCTCTTCTCTAATCTTCAGTGCTTATATGACCTTATTGTGTCGCAAGTGCCGTAAAACTCTTACTAAAACTAAAGTGCTGGGAGGTTCTTTTCTTCTTTTTTCTTTCCCTTTTTTTTCCTTTTCATTGCTTATTTTATTTACGTTCTTTCTTTTTTAAAATCATTCATTGATTACTTTTTCTTTATGGCTGTGAATAAAGAGGCTAATGCTTAAAAACAGTGTACAGGCACACACACGCGTGCAGACACACGGACAGACACACAGAGACACACTCACACACACACACACACACACACACACAAACACAGACATACGCTCGCACACACACAGACAATCACACATGCACACACAGACACACACACACGCACACACACACACACACACAAACAATCAAACAAGCAGACACAAATAGATAGCTATTTGATGCTTATTGGTCTTTTAGTGTCGTTCTATGAACTAGTTGCTGTTCTTACTTTTAGATATAGGTGTGGGTGGTTGGCGGGTGCTCTGGTGTGGTTTGCTCCTTCTTTCCTATCAAACATCTAGCGTCCTTATCTCCCCTTCTTTTTTTTGTTGTTGGTTACTCTCTTGTAACACCTCTAATGTTCGGCAGCACTTATATGACCTTATTGTGTTGGGAGTGCTGTAAAACTCTTACTAAAACAAAGACTAAAAAAATATAGGTGTTTGGGAAAGCATACTGGTTTACTTTTGTTATAGAAATAGTTTAGGAAGCTAGGAAATGAGTCCATAAATTCTTAAATGCTTTTATGATTTTTTGGGCCGGTGCCCCAGGTTTTGTAGTTAACTTGATATGTGGGTGGTTGGTGGGTGCTCTGGTGTGATTTGCTCTTTCTTTCCTATCAAACATCTGTCGTCCTTATCTCCCCTTCTTCTTTTTTTGTGTTTGATACTCTCTTGTAACATCTCTACTCTTATTTTCGGCGTTTCTATGACCTTATTGTGTTGCAAATGCCGTAAAACTCTTATAAAACTAAACCCAGAAAGATAGGTGTTTGTGAAAGCATACTCGATTACTTTTGTTATGAAAATAGTTCAGGAAGAAAGAAAACTGTCCATAAAATCTAAAATGCTTTTATGATCTTTTGGGCTGGTGCCCCAGATTTTGTAGTTAACTTGACATGTTTGAATTTCAAAACACGTTTTTAGTTTAGTTTAGTAAGAGTTTTACGGCGATCGCAACTGCATAGGGTCATATGAGCGCGCTAGACACGATTACCTTTTATGCATTTGGCTTGTGAGAATAATCTATAGTTTTTATTGAAACTGTTGGATTTTTAAAAGTTTTTTTAAAAAAGAATTTTTCTTTGTAAAAATTGTTGGGTTTTTAAAAAAAAGATTTTTTCTTTGTAAAATGATGAAAGATGCACCTGTTTCAGATGATGGAAAGTTGTTTCATGGGTCCGGCCTAGGTGTTCGATTTGGCCCCAAGTGTTCTGTAGGTGAGTCAGTTACCTGTGCCAAAGTGTGTCAGTGTGAGTGCTTTAGTTACTCGAACCTAGTGGCTGGTATCGTTTCAATGCTTTTTCTCTTTTTCTCATGTGGATGGTTGGAGGGTGCTATTGGTAGGTCCTACATCTTTTCTTTCTCCCTGTTGTTTCTGTCTGTCTGTCTGTCCGTCCGTCTCGTTTTTGTGGGTGGTTGGCGGGTGCTCTGGTGTGGTTTGCTCCTTCTTTCCTATCAAACATTTATCGTTCTTATCTTTTCTACTCCTTTTATATTTGTTACTCTCTTGTAACAGCTCTAATCTTCGGCACTTATATAAGAGTTTGTTGTGTTGCAAATTCTGTACTGTAAAACTCTCACTAAAAAAAAACTCCCGGAAACTAACTATATATCCTGGGGTTGTCTCCCCTCGGTCAGGTGACCTTATTGTGTTGCAAATGCTGTAAAACTCTTACTTTAAAAAAAAATCTTTTTCCGAAGCAAACAAGCAAACTCCCGTTGACTATATATATCCCACGATTGTCTCCCCTTCATCAGGTGACGTGATGGGCTGCGGCATCTACTTCCCCCCAGACTACGACAGCGACGCTGAAGCCCTGAGCAACGACGAGGACGAGGACGTGGTGAAGGGAGGAGGGGCAGAGGAGGAGGAGGAGGAGGAAGAGGAGGAGGGAGAGGAGGCTCACCTGGACGGCTTTCTGGGGCTGGCCGACTCGGACGAGGAGGAGCTGCTGGACGCGTTTATACGGCCGCCCCGGAGGAGGCAGGCCAAGGTCAAGGGCACCAAGGTCACTGTAAGTCATTGCGTTATGGTTTTTTTTGGTTGTTTTTTGTTTTTTTGTTTTTTTGTTTTATTTAAGGGGGGGGGGGTTGGGGTAATGTTTTTTATATATTTTTTTAGATTAATTTTTTTTTTTTTTTTTTGCAGGGGGGATTCCTTTCTTTTTTTCCTTTTGTATTTGTTTTTTGTTTGTTTGTGATGAGCTGTTGGAGGGTTCTACCTTCAGGTCCTGTTTTTGGGTTGCTGTTGTTTTTTAAAATACAGGTGTATTAACAGCCCAGTCAGTTTAATTTAGATCATTTACGAGGCGAGTTTTTGACCCTGTCTGTCGGCGCGGCCCTCCTGGGCTGAGAAGCCTTTTAGTAAAAAGATCAAGATACTCGATTAAAATCCCCCCCCCCCACGTCACAGGTATTGACCTGGGGTTTCTTGTGTGTGATGAGGAAGTGTGGGTGGTTGGCGGACGCTCTGGTGTAGTTTGCCCCTGCTTTCCTATCCAACATCTATCGTCCTTATCTCCCCTCTTTCTTTTTCGTGTATGTTACTGTCTTGTAACACCTCTAATCTTCGGCACTTATATGACCTTATTGTGTCGCAAGTGCTGTAGAACTCTTACTAACTCTTACTAAAACTTACAAAAAAACACTAAAAAAGAGGAAGTGCTTCACTGCTACACCGCAGATGTGTGTGCAGCTTAGAAAATAGAAGGAAAATACTCAATATAGTTTACACTTGTGTCTTTATCCTATCCGTACACCCTGGGGTCATTTTGTACCCCCGGGGTTGTATTCTTCACATTTTATAATACTTCTAGTACGAAGATCTCTTTGGAACTTTCAGTATTTCTCAAAAAGTCATTTTGACAGACTGCTATGCGAAGCGTACGGATCGGAGCAACAAGTAGATTTCCTCTTTGGAAAGTGGTGGCACAGAGTTCATCACGTCATATTATTATGGATACGATAGTAAAACACGATGTACGGATTGTATTAATTATAAAAACTTCACCTGTTAGCGTGATGTATTTATTTTCATGGTGTTCGAATCCGAGAAGTAACTCATTTTGTCAGCACGTTTCACTTTATTATTCCCAGATTTTTTTCTCTCTTTTCCTCCTCAGGTGTTCTTCACACGCAACGGCAAGCTGGTGGGTCATCGGGAGGTGCGGGTGCCCAAAGGTGGCTTCTACCCGACGGTTGGGATGCTCAGCTGCAACGAGAAGGTCAGGGTGGACCTCCGACCTCTCACCGGATGATTCCAGATTTACACAGCTTATTTGTTGAGCCGCAGGTTCCTTCAAACTGAAGCCCTGCGGGTTCTTGGATTTCTGCCGTACGGCGGGTCGAGAATTCAGGACGCATACATCGAGAGAAGTTTGTGAAATATTTGTGGGCCGAGTGGGGAGGGCCGGATGGAGGTCTAGTTGAGGTCTTGTTTCTAAAAATAAGTCGAAATTGTCTTTCGCATCTGATGTATTTTGTGGGTTCGGGGGTTCGAGCCTCAGCTCAGTCCGACATTGTGTCCCTGGGAAAGGCACTTAACACGAATTTCCTGTTTGGCTCAATCCTTACGGAGATGGACGTTAAACTCGAAGGTTCTGCCTTTTGAATAACCTTATAGTGTTGATAGGGGCGTAAAAGCTTTACCATTTTCATTTTTTTTCTGACATTTTGGTTACTCTCACGTTGGGCCCACAGAGAGGGGACACCCCGGATGTCCGTAGTTGGTCGAGTAAGCTCTCGGTTAGAGCTGGGCAATGAGTCGCTTTAACAAAACTCATATTCACACTCTACGGAACATTACAGCAACTGCAGTAAACCTGCACTTATCACTACATGGCATTGGACAGAAGGGCGAGAGCCCAGCTGTTGTTGGATCAATAACAACAACAACAACAACTACAACAACAAAATTCATATAACATGTTAATGCCCCTCTTCCACAAATAATATGTTATGAACCACTTCGACCAACGGATTAGAACCACCCCAACAAATGGGTGCACCCACTTCGGCAAACGGGTTAGAACCACTTCAACAAATGGGTGCACCCACTTCGGCAAACGGATTAGGGAAGAGAGTTTAAGAGTCTGAATTCGGATTATGTTTCATTGAGAATTATCCAGTTATCCGGATAGATTATCAGGATTTTGCCCCACCACTACTGTGAACGGAGACCTCAACTAGACCTTTACGAAGGCCCCCGCCTTACGGAACCCACCCGCTGTTCATTGATTGTGATACCGTCTTCTTTACTCGTTTATTTCACTTTGTGGTAGGAGAATTGTATACAGAAGCTTATATCGTAGGGGTTGGTCGATTTGTAAGGAACATATTATTATGTATGGGCTTGTGTTGTTTTCGGAAAGTGACGCACATACTGTACTATGTACGTACAGATTTAGCAAAGACCTTGACCTAGCTAGAGGTCAGACCACACAGGGATTTTTTTTTTTTTTGTATGGATCAATGATAGGAAATAAATCTGTAGATAGAACTAAGGAGAGCTGTCAAGGAGGGCCATGGGGGGGGGGTGAGGGAGTCTCATCCTTTAAAGTGGTCAACTTTCAAGTCAACTTGACTGTTAAGATTCAACCTCAGCTGTCGCACACAAATAGTTTTGTTTCTCTGGGAGGGGACATTTATTTCATCGAGTGCCTCTGTCTTTCTACCGGGAGACGGATTGGCCATGTCGAAGCAGCCCGCCTCTGAAATTGTCTAAATTGTGCGCTAGTGTATTGCCTCTTTATCTCATGTACATTGTAATTTCTTGTCTGCCATAAATTTGTCACTGACGAAATATGAATTCATAATGGTTGCCTACTACTACTAATTAAACCCTGTGCGTTTTGGGAGGACTAAGACTGGTACCTGTGGGGGGTTGGTGGGTGCTCTGGTGTGGTTTTGCTCTTTCTTTCCTTCCTGTCAAACATCTGTCTGTCGTCATTATCTCTCCTCCCTTCTTTTCTTTGCTCATGTTACTCTTTAGTAACATCTCTAACCTCCGTCGACTTTTGCTCATGTGATCTAATTGTGTTGCAAGTGCCGTAAAACTCTTACTGTCTTACTCAAACTAAACTAAAGTAAAACAGGTACCTGAACCAGAAAGTGTGGCTTGAGTAGTGCAGGTGCAGGTGCAGGGTGTTTGGTGCTAGGCTATGCTGTCTATGGTTCTTCCTCCACCCCCTAATGATGTAACAGACCTGCCAAGTACTTCTGTGAAATTTGAACTCTCACATTTATTTATTTTGTATTCCCCTTTCAAGAACCCTGGTCATTTTTTTGCATAAAATCCGAATTTTTTTCGCTTGAATTCTGTTTCCGGCAGTCTTTGGCAACTTATTGTAAATGATGACATTGATATCGTACTCTATTTAATTTTATTTCGTATATTTAACGTGACTTATCGTAAATGATGTGAAAATACATTTATTTTTATTTGTGTGTATTTACCATTGCCAGCACACTAATTTGCTACTTTCGGTTTGTAATGTTATCTTATTCTACTGGTGTTCGGGAGACTCGGAATTTTTTCTCTCCCAAACTCCCATTTTTTGGGGGAGGATACTGACGAGAAGTCCTA
>NW_004798436.1:22916-24927 GCF_000002075.1 Aplysia californica
TCCGGCGGGAAATTCTTTTTCCCCCCCCCCCCCCCCCCCCCCACCAGGGCAATGCAAATGCAACTGACTGAAGTTGTCTTTAGGCTATTCCCAAAGGGGGGACATTAACATGTTCTTATGAACCGTAGAATTGTAAATGGGCTGATTTATCAATGTCATGCTCATACTGTGCCGGAACAACATAAGTTCAGGGGAACTGCTGCTTTTTTCTTTCCTCATCCTTACTATCGTCATTTTTCCTCTACTTCTTTTGTATGTTTGTCACTCTCTTGTGAACTGCTATTTCCCGGGTGCCTTGATAGTCGAAGCAGACTTTGTGCTGTTGAAGCTAGAGAGGTGGGCAGAGTAAATGGGATTCCCCGTTTGGACTTCTCTCTTGACATCCATCCCTTGGCGCTCATATGACCTTATGCTGTTGTGAGCGCCGTAAAAACCTCACTAAGACTAAAATTAAATCTTGCGGTGAGCGAGCGTGCGATCGTCTGTCTATCCTCCATTTTGTCCACAGGACTTTGTTGTGTGGAATTTTCGTTCCATACATTATGTAATATTCATATAATGTTATTGATGGCGCAAATGAACTCCTTTTTTTCGAGCTGGTGTGGAGCTTGATTTGCTGGGTAGTACATTTTTTTCCCCAGGGAGTAAATTTTTTTCAGGAAATATTTCCTGGACACCCTGTGTAAAACTAACAAAGAAGAAGTCCAGTCGTTGGCCCTGGAGTGGTTGGCTGATCTGGTGTCGCCAACTGTGTTCTGTGATTCCTCCATGCATAACGTATAATGTTGTCCAATCACAATCCGCCCATAATGATGATATGTTGAGATGATTTTTGTCGAGAAAGTTCGTACGATGTTGGTGCGATGTCGTGCGGAGTCTGTTTTTGTGTTGTTGTGTGTCTGTTGGTGCGATGTCGTGCGTCTGTTGGTGCGTGCACCGCCTGTTTGTGTGTTGTTGTGTGTCTGTTTGTGTGTTGTTGTGTGTCTGTTTGTGTGTTGTTGTGTGTCTGTTTGTGCGATTTTGTGCACCTATTTGTTTTTTGCTCTTATTGTTTGATCCCATGACATGTGAAAAGTCGGGTCTGTGTGTGTGTGTGTGTGTGTGTGTCTGAGTGGGTGTGTGGGTGTGTGTGTGTGTCTGAGTGGGTGTGTGGGTGTGTGTGTGTGTTTGTGTGGTATGTATTTTAATTTATGTTTGCATGTGAGTGTGTGTGCCGCTTCGGCACTTATATGACCTTATTGTGTTGCAAGTGCCGTAAAACTCTTACTAAAACTAAGGAGAGCTGTCAAGGCGGGCCATCCTCCTCTTGGCTCTGTCTAGCAAAGATAAGATGTTGCCTCCTTGTGTTAACGGCCGATTGAATCGGCAAAAAGTTTCTTTTTGTCGTCGTATCGCATCTGATTTTGTCGGCCGTAATTTTGTATTTGCTATTACGCTTCATTTATCCTGTCTTTTAGTTCGGTGTTTTAGAGTTCCCTTAGTTTTAGTTTTAATTCGTTTCATTCTCTTAGACTGTGCCATTTATTCAGGTGTACTCCTCACGCATTCTGTCCCCGTCGTTTTATGCAAGAAAAATTCTGAAATTATGCAAACTGAGCCCCAAAAATGTGGAATTATGCGATTCTGTTAATTTTAACAAAGAATGATAAAAGGAAAATAATCAGAAATTATGCAAAAAATGATCAAATTTTGCTAAATTATGCGGGGTACATAAAACCACGGGGACAGCACATTGTAAAGAGCACTTTTCCGTTTTATAATTTATTTTAACGACACCCAAGTGAGGGTCGCTGTCAGCATTATAATGTGTAAGTGTAAGGCTGCTCTTGGCGTAGAGAAAGTTTTAAAAAGTCCTCGTTTTATTGGACAAATTCTTCTTTCTTATAATCCAAGCATTGGTGCTTATGTGTGTGTGAGTTTGGGCTGTGTGTGGTGGTGTTGTCAATGTCATGCATATAAATGTCTTCATGGTTTTTTTTAGGGGGGGGATTTTTTTTGTGCCGCGGGGGGA
>NW_004798436.1:25027-38816 GCF_000002075.1 Aplysia californica
GGGGGTCGTTTTAGCCAGAATGGTGTTATTGCTTGCATCACCTTATATAACAAGGAAAAAATGTTAGATTGGAACCCACAGGGTGAGAGATCAAGGGGAAGACCACGTGGAACCAGGAGAAGAGTCACGGAAACGGATGTACAGAAAAGGATATTCGGTATTTTTAAACTGAGCGTTGTGTGAGAAGTAGGACAGCCGCTGTGCCTTTTTTCACTGCAGTAAACCATCTCGGGTCATTAAACGAACAGTCGAGAAATCTCGGTGTTTGAAGCAAACAGTGGAGAAATGCTGTGATGAGAAGAGGTGACAATTTGTTTAGCGTACTTACAGATAAATCGGGGGAAATCCGAATTCCTGACTGAAGCTGTCTCACTGTTTTTTTGCCCCCACTCCTGGCCAATGGTTGTGAAAATAGTCATGATACAAGATGCTGATGTGTAATTAGACAATCCACTGTATTCACTGATCCCACAATCCACGAGGATCGTAAGGGGCGCTGTACTGTGACAGAGATCCTGGTCAGGTGCCTCCACTTATCACGTTTTTTTTGGGGGGCGAGCGCCAATTAGACAGTTTAATCGGTTAATTTTGTGTTCCTGTGAGCGCTTCCACAGGATGCGAAAAGTTCATGGTTTTCTTTTTTGCTAGCCTGTGGGTATGTGGGCCCTCTCTTTTTCCTTCGTTTCCTCGAAACTTCAAACAAAAAATGACTTAAGCGTTTGTGGAATGATGCTGAAGATACGTGTTTATTCCCCGTCATAATGCGGCAGTGTATGTATGTATGTGTCATAAATTCCTAAATGTGCTGGCTTGCTTTACAAAGACAACAAGAGGAGTATACGGCACTTAGTCGATTTGCTTTTTCTCCTCTTTGCCGAATTTTTTTTTCTCTCTTTTGGTGGTGGTCGTTTTTTGGGTTTGTTTAAACAATTTTGTTTCATTTTGGAGGATTTAGTTTCTGTTTTGGCCTTTGCCGTTTTTCATTTGCTTGTAGTTTTTGTTTGTTTGGTTTTTTTTCTTTTTCATCTGTGAATAACGTTGTATTGTTTTTCGCTCTTGTTTTAAACGGCCTTTTTTGAAACATGTCTGATGAGAGTTTGGATACCCCCCCCCCCCCACAAAGTCTGTCTAAGTAAAGTGGGTTGTATGTGAGGACTCCGGTGTTTTATGGTCCTCGGACTTCTGTCACGCGTGTCGCTTCGTCTATTGTCGTAATTTGCTTCCTGAGGGAAATGTTGCCGCTGTTGCGCTGTGGGTGGTTGGCAGGTGCTCTGGCGTGCTTTGCTCTGTCTCTCCCATCAAGCATCTATCATCCTCCTTATCTCTCTTTCCTCCTTCTTTTCTTTGAATGTTACTCTCTAGTAACACCTCTAATCTTCGGCACTTCTATGACCAATTTATGTTGCAAGTGCCGTAAAACTCTTACTAAAAATGAGAAAAAAAAGCCTTTGTGCTGACTAAGGCTGTGGCTGTGAACGACTCCCACAGCCTGACTCAGCTCCGATGGACAATAATGATGGACATACACACACACACACACACACACACACACACACACACACACACACACACACACACACACACACGCACACACACATATTCTGTTCTGCCTGGTGTTGATTTCTTCCTCTTGAAGAACTCAAACAAACTATCCGAGTGAAAGAGAAAAGAAAATCCTAACTAATTATGGAAATGTGATACGGTACGGTATATAAATATTTCATTCTGTCTATATCTACGCTTCGTAATTTTCTGCTCATGTTCTATTTCTTGTGTGTAAATGTACACTGTCGAACCTTGTCCAAGACAACCCGCCCATTGTTGAGGAGTAAAGTGGTCTTTTTAGACAGGTCCTTCTCCAGGACATTGTCATTGTAGTACAGTCTAGCTCGTGCTTAAATGAAATTGATGGGATGCAGGGTTTTTTTGGGTTTTATTTTGCTGTATATACAAATTACGAATTTCATTAACCGTGTTTAAATTCAAAGAAAATAATTATGTATAAGAAAAAATAGTTTGGCTAGTGCGTGTTGGCTATGAATATAATAATAACAATAAATGAATTTATAACACGCCAGAATCCACAAAAAGTGCTCGGTGGTGCTTACAAAACACACACACACACACACACACACACACACACACACACACACACACACACACACACACACACACACACACACACACACACGCACATACAGAAGCTCTAAAGCTCAGTACCACAACGAAATGCATACATTTTAGAAAAACTGACCAATATTTCAGATATAAAGTTCCAGCATTATAAATATACTTTCCTAAATATTTGCTAGACTGCACTGTGTAGAAAAAAATGCAAGGAGGAAGCCCAGTAAGTGTGGTTTCTACAGGTGATTGCTTTGGACAGGTGGTCCTTGGAGCAGGTTCGACTGTATACTGTCTGTCTGTTTGTATATGACGTATTTTGTCTGTCTGTCTATGACATATTTTTCAATTGTCTGATATGTCTGTGTGGGTGGTTGGCGGGTGCTCTGGTGTGGTCTGCTCCTTCTTTCATATAAAAAAATCTATCGTCTTTATCCCCTCCCCCCCTCCTTCTTTTTTGTTTTTGTTACTCTCTTGTAACACCTCTAATCTTTGCGGAACTTATATGACCTTATTGTGTTGCAAGTGCCGTAAAACTCTTACTGAAACTAAAACTGTTATGTCTGGACAGACCATGTGTTCCCCATTGTGATATCAGGTACGGACGTACAGATCCCTTGTGTCATCTTTTGACAAATGTCTACTCGAGCCTTTGAAGCGAGCAGTTCTATATATTATTATAATACGGTATGTTTCATACCAATTCTATATATACCTGTTTTGACAAGAATCATCAAAATTTGATAAAACTCTTCCCCTGTTCTGGCTCATAAATTTTTTTGTTTTATAAGAATCTTCAAAAATTGATGAAACTATGCCCCCTGCTCTAGCATATAATATATAAATTTTTCATTTTACAGGAATCAACAAAAGTTGATGAAACTCTGCCCTGTTCTGGTTCAGAAACTTTTTCTAGATTACAATCTACAAAAGTTGATAAAATCTGTCCTCGTCTGCTCGTGTCTGCTTCTACTTCTAGGATAGCAGAAAACAACTTCAAAGTCGAAGAGCTTCTGGTGGTGGTGGTTTTCCCAGACTTTTCCATAAATGCCGGTGGTAATGTCTTACTGTGTCTGGTAATGTCTTACTGTGTCTAGTAATGTCTTACTGACTGTGTGTGGTAATGTCTTACTGTTTGGTAATATTTTACTGTGTCTGTTTTATGATGTGACGTGGCGCTTGTCTATACAGTACACTGCTGTAAGCTGACAAAACACCTTATTTTCTTTCGCAGCAGTTTTGAGATGATAAAGTGGCTTTTTGTCAGCGTAACCATTTAAAGCGGGCGTTCTTCCGAAATTAGAATTCTAATTTATTGAAAAACTAGTTACAATTTCACTTTGATTTTTTTCACACAAGTAGGGTTGTTGTTGTTTTCAAATCCCTTTAGCTGCGAGCATTTCGCTCTTGGCAGCGCAATGCCTCCCTACACACAAGTAGGGTAACTGATCAGGCTTTCAATTTAGCAAAGAAAAGAAATTTACACTAAAAATGAAAAAAGGGCATTTTGTCAGCTTACAGTGGGGTGTAGGGTTCTCGTTGTTCTCATTGTTGGGGACGAGGTGTTTAGAGTGATGATGTGGAAGGTATTTGTTTACAACAAGGGTGTCAATGTTTCTTCTTTCTGTCTGTGTATGTGTCTGCCTGTATGTCTGTGCGTATGTCTGCGTGAATGTCTGTGCGTATGTCTCTTTGTGTGTGCGTGTGCGTATGTCTCTATGTCTGTGTGTGTATGTGTGTGTGTGTGTGTGTGTATTATACAGTGTGTTTGTGCATGGTAGAGTGTGGGATAAAGCCCAGTGCTGGACATACGATATCTTGTCATAAAGGTGGCCTTACAATGTTTGTGAGATATATACAGTGAGGTTGGCTTCAACTGAGCATGAGGAGCCCGAAAACTGGGCACTTGTATGACCCAAAATTGAGTCATTCGTGCAGCAAAACACTTTCTCAATCAATCGATCAATCAATCAACGACCCGGGAACGGCAGTAAACTGAATGGAAATAGAATCCCCGGAATTTTTTTCCCCTTCGAACTGAAAGAAAGAAAAAATCCACGAAATTTTGTTTTCCTTCACTAAGAAGAGTGAGCAAAACGCTGCGCTAAACGGGAGAAAATGGGACGGTCCTCCCTCAGTTTTCGGTTGAAGCGAAGCTCACTGTATGAACATGTACAGAAATGTGTGCGTATTTATTGCTGCTATTGTACTTCTATTTATTAATTTATTTCTCTCACTCTCACCGTTCGGTTTTGGTCGTGTGAGTGCGTGCGTGCGTGTGTTCACGCGTGCGTGCGTGTGTGTGTGTTCACGTGTGCGTGCGTGCGTGCGTGTGTGTTCACGTGTGCGTGCGTGCGTGCGTGTTCATGCTAGCGACCAGGAACGTGTTTGTGTTGGCCACACACTAGTCTACAGCAGGCCTCTCATGATGCTGCGTGTTTCGTTTGTTTGCCCTGTGCTGTTAGCCTGTTCCGTTTGGATTAAGCAGACCTTGTGCTGTTGAAGCTAGAGAGATGAGCAGAGTAAGTCTGATTCCCTGTAAAGACTTCTCTGTTGACACCCACCCCTTGGCGCTCATATGACCTTATGCAGTTGCGAGCGCCGTAAAACCCTTTACTATAAAAAAATATTTTAAAATTGGATTTTTTGAGAGCGGTGTTTATACATATTGCGACACTTAAAGTTGTTTCTGGGGCTCATATTATGACCTTATGCTGTTGCGAGCCCCGTAAAACCTCTACTAAAACAAAACAGAAGTTGTTCTGTAAAAATCTTGCGATGCCAAGAAAGAAAGAAAAAATAGAGACCTAAGCTCTAGCGTGAGGGTTTTACTTACTACTGCTCTATGGTGTGTGGAAAGTTACTGTACTCTGCCACCAGAAGAGTTATGTCATGAACTCTTTCTGTCCGTAGCGGACGCACACATATATTATGTGAGGCAGTGTGGTGAAATCAGGCGCTCGTCAAAATAATGAAATCGAAGAAACTGGCATTTTTCTGCCGGATTGGCAATTTTTATAGAATATTTGTTTATTGGCTCAGTACCTTTTATGGACCTTTAAAAACATATTTCTGTGTTAGTTTTACTAAAAATGTTGATAAAAGGTACAAAAAATGTAAATTTTCAGTTTCTAAGAACTCTCAAACCTTTGAAGTCACCAAAATTTGGCGGTCATTTTCGTGTTATTTCTATCTCCGAAAATAGGCCTCATCTTCTGCTTCAATTGCAAATATTTCGACTTCTATTCAAGATAATGGCTACTTTTTCCTCGAAAGCAAGAAAAATGAATGAGGCTGTAAGCTGATACCAATAACTCCACATGCCCAGAGAATTGACGAGCGCCTGGTTCCACCACGTCGTGACACATATATATATATGTCCGATCAGCAGCCGACCAAACAAAGGCAATGTTGCAGCTCATGTTGACTGTCATTACACAAATCCAGAAACGCAAATTTGCATATTTTAGAGTGTGCATATCTTGGGGGGGGGGGGGGGGGGGGTCCTGCCTTTTAAAGTGACATATAGGAATTTATAATGAAAGCAGAATTGAAAAATCAGTTTGAACAACGAAGTTATGTTTTTTTTTTTGTTTTTTTGTTTAAGTTCCCCAAACAGCCTGTCTTTATTTTAGTGTTAAAACAGCGCGTCTTCATGGGTTGTGGAAAGGATCAGAAACCAGGTCCTCAAAGATTTAATACCGTAGCCTGGATGCTCATCAGCTTCTAAGGTGAAGTGTCAGGAATGATACCTGATATAGATCTATATATAAGGTTTTTCAGTAATCTTTTAAAATTTGCTGGAGTGTAGATCCTGAGTGGAAACTTGCCAATGTTGTCCTGAGTTAATTAGGATTTTTTTTTTTTTTTCGGCAGTAGGGAATTGTTGGGTTTTTTTCGGCAGTTGGGAATTGTTGGTTTTTTTTCGGCAGTTAGCCTTGAAAAGAATTAAAGCAGAAGGGGATACAGTTATTCTTCTCCGATTACAAAAATTGCCACCGCCAAAATTCACTGGTGTCTATATTCCAAATGGAAACTGGGCAATGTTGTCTTGAGTTAGGAATTGGTTTTTTCTCCTCAGTTTTCCTCGAAAAGAATGAGATCTAAAGCAGAAGGGGATACCGTTAGTTTCCTTTTGATTTTTAAAAAGTTGCTTTTAGGGTGCTTTTATTTTATTTTTAAATTTCCGCGACTACACAGGTTGTTTTAATTTAATTGATGTGTTGTATGCAGCGCATGGCTGATGTGTCAGGTTGTAGGCCTATGTGTTTTTTGCTGAATTTCCAACATTGTCAGCATTTTTTTTCCCCTCATCCCTTTTACAGGAATCATCGTTGTTATTGCAATCATGATTATTCTGACGATGATTATGTTATTATTATTATTATGTCATTATTATTAATATTATCATTATTATTGCGTTTATGGTCACTTCTATTTATTTCGTCATTTTTTATTATCGAAGTTTTAAAATCTGCAGGATAATCCTTAAATAGTGCATTTGTCTTCATTTAATTTTTTTTTTATTATACCTTCGTGTGTTGTGAGGTTTTTTTGTTGTTTTTTTAAAAACTGATTTGACCGGGGATTAAACATACGGGATTCTAATGTTGTTTTTTTTCTTCATTTCAATTGTAGTGACAATATTATATTATTCAAACTTGTTTCTACCAATCTGAATGTTTTATCGTGTTTTATCAATTACCTGGATGAAGTGCTAAAGTCGCAAGTAATTTTTTTTCTGGTTTTTTTTTTTGGTTTGGTTTTTTTGGGGTTTTTTTAATTTTTAAAAGCAACATCTGAGTGGAATGTTGGAACTACAGAGTTGTGCTGTTTGTTTATTTGTTTGTTTGTTTGTTTGTTCCTTCGATGATCTTTATCTTATCCGGTCCCAAACGTTGACCGGCACAAGTCTTGACAGTTGAAAGTAAATGTTCTATTGTATTGTATATATATATATAATAAATCATATAATATGCAAGTGCAAATAAAAGAGATGTTTGCACAGTTCGTGTTTTTGGGTGGTTTTTCTCGATACTGGTACGTTTAATAAAACGCTCAAACTAAGTTGAATGATTTTCTTTCTCTGCCTCTCTGTCTCTTGTTTTTACTTTCAAAATTGTTCTCTCTCTCTCTTTCTAGCTCATCCCCCGTATTTTGTTTTAGCTCATCCCTAATGTATTCTAGCTCATCCCCAGTATTTTTAGTTCATCCCTAATATTTTCTAGCTCATCCCCCAGTATTTTCTAGCTCATCCATAATATTTTCTAGCTCATCCCTAGTATTTACTAGCTCATCCATAATATTTTCTAGCTCATCCCTAGTATTTACTAGCTCATTCCCAGTATTTTCTAGTTCATCCCAAGTATTCGCCGGTACTTTCTAGCTAATTCCCAAAACGTTCCAGTATTTTCTAACCAATCCCTAATATTTTCTATATCATCCCCGGTATTTTCTAGATAATCACTAATATTTTGTAGCTCATCCCTAACATTTTCTAGCTCACCACGAATATATTCCAAATTTTTTTCTAGCTCATCCCTAATATTATCTAGCTCATCACCAGTATTGTTTAGCTCATCCCTAACATATTCTAGCTCATCCCGAATATTCCCAACTATTTTCTAGCTCCTTCCTGTTATTTTCTAGTTCATCCCTAATATTTTCTAGCTCATCCCTATTATTTTCTACGCATCCCTGATATTTTGTAGCCAACCCTCAAGATTGTCTAGCTCATCCCCAGTGTTCCCCAGTATTTTTTTTAAGCTCGTCTCCAGTGGATCCCAGTATTTTTTTTAGCTAATCTCAGATAGTCCCCAGTATTTTCTAGCTTATCCCTAATATTCCCCAGTCTTTTCATTCCCAATATTTTTTTTTATCTCATCCAAAATGTTTTGTAGCTCATCCCCAATATTTTCTAGCTCATCTCCAGTATTTTCTAGCTCATCCTTTATATTGTCTAGCTCATAACCAGTACTTTTTAGCTCATCACAAATATTCTCAGCTATTTTCTAGCTCATCACAAATATTCTCAGCTATTTTCTAGCTCATTCCTGTTATTTTTTTAGGTCATACCTAATGTTTTCTAGCTCATCCCTAATATTTTCAAGCTCATCCCTATTATTTTTTAAAACTATCATCCGTGATTTTTTTTTTTTAGCTAATCCTTACGATTTCTTAGCTCATCCCCAGTGTTCCCCAGTATTTTTTTTAGCTCGTCCCCAGTGGACCCCAGTATTTTCTAGCTAAACTCAAATAGTCCCCAGTATTTTCTAGCTCAACTCAAATAGTCCCCAGTATTTTCTAGCTCATCCCCAATATTCCACAGACTTTTCTATCTCATCCCCAATATTTTTGTATTTCTTCCAAAATATTTCCTAGCTCATACCCAGTATTTTATAGAACAATCTTAAATTTTTCTAGCTCATCCCCAGTATTTTTTTTAGCTCAACCACAGTATTTTCTAGCTCATCCCTAATATTTTCTAGCTCGTCCCCAGTATTTTCTAGCTCATCCCCAGTATTTTGTAGTTCATCCCCAATATTTTCTATCTCATCCCAAGTATTTTCTAGCTCATCACAAATATTCCCAGCTATTTTCTAGCTCATTCGTGTTATTTTCTAGCTCATCCCTAATATTTTTTTAGCTCATCCCTATTATTTTCTAACTCGTCCGTGATATTTTTTAGCTGTTTTTATGATTTTTTAGCTCGTCCCCAGTGTTCCCCACTATTTTCTAGCTCATTCCTATTAATTCTAGCTTATCTCTAATGTTTTCTAGCTCATCCCTATTATTTACAAACTCATCCCTAATATTTTTTTTAGCTCATTCCTATTATTTACTAACTCATCCCTGACATTTTCTAGCTAATCCTCAATATTTTCTAGCTTATCCCCAGTGTTCCCCAGTATGTTTTTAGCTCTTCCTCATTGGATTCCTGAATTTTCTAGCTAATCTGAAATAGTCACCAGTATTTTCTAACGTATCCCCAAAATTCCATCGACTTTTCTATCTCACCCCCAATATTTTTTTATTACTTCCAAAATATTTTTAGCTCATCCCCAGTATTTTGCAGCTCAATCTTAAAATTTTCAGGCTCATCCCCACTATTTTCTAGCTCACCTCTAATATTTTCTAGCTCATCTCCAGTATTTTCTAGCTAATCCTCAGTACTTTAAAAGCGCTTCCTTTATATTTTCTAGGTCATCCCTTTTACTTTCAAGATCATTCAAAATATTTTCTAGCTGATTACCAAAATTTTGCCAGTATTTTCTAGCCCATAGCCAATATCTTTTGGCTTATCCCAATTATTCCCAAGTATTTTCTAGCTCATCTCCGTCATTTTCTTGCTCAATCCTAATATTTTCTAGATCATCATGATTATTTTCTATCTCATCCCTAGTATTTTCTAGATCACCCCCACTATTTTCTAGTACATCCCGAGTATTTTCTAGCTCACCCTAATATTTTTTAGCTCACCCCCACTATTTTCTAGCCCAACAGCAGTATTTTCTAGCTCATCCCCATAATTTTCCAGCTCAACCAAAGTATTTTCTACCTCATCCAAAATATTTTGTAGCTCATCCCCAATATTTTCTAGCTCATCTCCAGTATTTTCTAAGTAATCATCAGTACTTTCTAGCTCATCCCTTTTACTTTCTAGATCATTAAAAATATTTTCTAGTTGATTCCCAAAATTTGCCAGTATTTTCTAGCCCATCCCCAAAATCCTTTGGCTTATCCCAACTATTCCCCAGTATTTTCTGGCTCATATCCAACATTTTCTTGCTGAACCCTAATATTTCTAGCTCATCCCCAGTATTTTCAAGCTCAACCCTGATATTTTATAGATCCTCTCCTGCATTTTCTAGATCATCCCCAGTATTTTTTAGTTCATCCGCAAAATTTTCTAACGCGTCCCTTATATTTTGTAGCTCATCCTCCACTATTTTCTAGCTCAACCACAGTATTTCTAGCACATCCATAATATTTTCTAGCTCGTCCCCAGTTCTTTCTAGCTCATTCCCAGCATTTTCTAGCTGAATCCCCAATATTTTCTAGCTCAACCATAATATTTTGTAGCTTATCCCAGTATTTTTTAGCTCAACCCTAATATTTTCTAGCTCATTCACAGTAATTTTTTACTCCATCCCTAGTATTTTCGAGCTCATCAACAGTATTCCTCAGTGTTTTCTAGATCCTTTCCAGTATTTTCTAGCTGATCCCCAAAATTTGCCAGTATTTTCTAGCCCATCCCCAATATTTTGTGACGCATCCCAAATATTCCCCAGTATTTTCTAGCTCGTCTCCAACATTTTCTAGCTCAACCACAATATTTTCTGGCTCATCCCTAACATTGTCTAGCTCGTCCTCAGTATTTTATAGCTCATTTAGCTCATCCCGTTTACTTTCTATATCATTCCAAATATTTTCGAGTTGATTCCCCAAATTTACCAGTATTTTCTAGTTCATCTCCAGTATTGTATAGCTTATCCCCAGTATTTTTTAGCTAATCCCCAGTACTTTCTAGCACATCATTTATATTTTTTAGCTTATCTCTTTTACTTTTTAAATCATTCCAAATATTTTCTAGGTGATTCCCAAAATTGTCAGTATTTTCTAGCCCATCCCCAATATCTTCTGGCTTAGTCCAAGTATTCCCCATTATTTTCTAGCTCAACTCCAACATTATCCAGAACAACTCTAATATTTTCTAGATCGTCCCCAGTATTGTCTAGATCATCCTCACTATTTTCTAGCTAATCTCCAGTATTTTATAGCTCAGCCTTAACATTTTCTAGCTCATCCCCACTAGTTTCTAGCTCAGCCTCACTATTTTCTAGCTGATCACTAATATTTTTCACCTCTTAAAAAATATTTTCTAGCTCATCTCTTGTAGCCTATTTTCTAGTTCATTCACAATTTATTTTATCACATCCCCAATGTTTTCTAACTGATCCCCAATGTTCCCCAGACTTTTCTATCTCATACCCAATATTTTTTATCTCATAAAAAATATTTTCTAGCTCATCCCAAGTATTTTATAGCTCGACAATAAAATTTTCTAGCTCATCCTCACAATTTCCTAGCTCATCCCCCGTATTTTCGTGCTCATCCCCAATATTTTTTACCTCGTCCTCGGTATTTTTTAGCTCCATCCCCAGTAATTTCTAGCTCATCTATAGTATTCCTCAGTGGTTTCTAGATCATTCGCAGTATTTTCTAGCTGATCCCCAAAATTTGCCAGTATTTTTTAGCCCATCCGTGATATTTTCTGACGTATCCCAAATATTCCCCAGTATTTTCTAGCTCATCTCCAACATTTTCTAGCTCAACCGTAACATTTTCTAGCTCACCCCCAGCATTGTCTAGCTAATCCCTTGTATTTTTTAGTTCATCCAAAGTATTTTCTAGCTCATCCCCAGTATTTTGTAGCTCAACCTGAAATTTTCTAGCTCATCACAACTATTTTCTAGCTCAACCACAGTATTTTCTAGTTCATCCCTAGTATTTTTTATCTCTTCACAAGTATTTTCTAGCTCATCTCCAGTATATTCTAGCTGATCCCCAGTATTTTCTAGGTAATCCTAGGTACTTTTTAGCGCATCCTTTATATGTCCTAGCTCATCCCTTTTACTTTCTAAATCATTCCAAATATTTTCTAGTTTTCCTAAAATTTGCCAGTATTTTCTAGCCCATCCCCAAAATCTTTTAGCTTATCCCATTTATTCCCCAGTATTTTCTAGCTGATATCCAACATTTTCTTGCACAACCCTAATATTTTTAAACTCATCCCCAGTATTTTCTAGCACAACTGTGATATTTTATAGGTCATCCCCAGCAATTTATAGATCATCTCCACTATTTCTTAGTTCAACCCCAGTATTTACTAGCTCGTCCATAGTATTTTATAGCCCAACCTTAAAGTTTTCTAGCTCATCCTCCACTATTTTCTAACTCAAACAAGAATATTTTTAGCTCATCGCTAATATTTTTCACGTTTTAACAAATATTTTCTCGCTCATTCCTAATATTTTTATAGTTCATTTACAATGTTTTTTTATCCCATCCTCAATATTTTCTAGCTCATCCCCAATATTTCCCAGATTTTTCTTCCTCATCCCCCAAATTTTTTTTATCACAAAAAAATATTTTCTAGCTCATCCCCAATATTCCCCAGACTTTTCTTCCTCATCCCCAATGTTTTTTTATCTCATAAAAATATTTTCTAGCTCATCCCCAATATTCCACAGACTTTTCTTCCTAATCCCCAATGTTTTTTTTATCTCTTTAAAATATTTTCTAACTCATCCCCAATATTCCCCATACTTTTCTTCCTCATTCCCAATGTTTTTTTTATCTCATAAAAATATTTTCTAGCTCATCCCCAATATTCCCCAGACTTTTCTTCCTCATCCCCAATGATTTTTTTTATCTCATAAAAATATTTTCTAGCTCATCCCCAATATTCACTAGACTTTTCTTCCTCATCCCCAATGTTTTTTTTATCTCATTAAAATATCTTTTAGCTCATCCTCAATATTCCCCAGACTTTTCTTCCTCATCTCCAATGTTTTTTTTATCTCATAAAAATATTTTCTAGCTCATCCCCAATATTCTCCAGACTTTTCTTCCTCATTCCCAATGTTTTTTTTTATCTCATAAAAATATTTTCTAGCTCGTCCCCAATATTCCCCAGACTTTTCTTCCTCATCCCAAATGTTTTTTTTTATCTCATAAAAATATTTTCTAGCTCATCCCCAATATTCCCTAGACTTTTCTTCCTCATCCCCAATGTTTTTTTTATCTGATAAAAATTATTTCTAGCTCATGATTTTTTTTATCTCATAAAAATATTTTCTAGCTCATCCCCAATATTCACTAGACTTTTCTTCCTCATCTCCAATGTTTTTTATCTCATTAAAATATCTTTTAGCTCATCCTCAATATTCCCCAGACTTTTCTTCCTCATCTCCAATGTTTTTTTATATCTCATAAAAATATTTTCTAGCTCATCCCCAATATTCCCCAGACTTTTCTTCCTCATCCCCAATGATTTTTTTTATCTCATAAAAATATTTTCTAGCTCATCCCAAATATTCCCAAGACTTTTCTTCCTCATCCCCAATGTTTTTTTTTATGTCATAAAAATATTTTCTAGCTCATCCCCAATATTCCCCAGACTTTTCTTTCTCATCCCCAATGTTTTTTTTATGTCATAAAAATTATTTCTAGCTCATCCCCCAATATTCCCCAGACTTTTCTTCCTCATCCCCAATGTTTTTTTTTTATCTCATTAAAATATTTTCTAGCTCAACCCAAATATTCCCCAGACTTTTCTTCCACATCCCCAATGTTTTTTTTATCTCAAAAAAATATTTTCTAGCTCATCCCCAATATTCCCCAGACTTTTCTTCCTCACCCCCAATGATTTTTTTATCTCATAAAAATATTTTCTAGCTCATCCCAAATATTCCCAAGACTTTTCTTCCTCATCCCCAATGTTTTTTTTTATATCATAAAAATATTTTCTAGCTCATCCCCAATATTTCCCAGACTTTTCTTTCTCATCCCCAATGTTTTTTTTATGTCATAAAAATTATTTCTAGCTCATCCCCCAATATTCCCCAGACTTTTCTTCCTCATCCCCAATGTTTTTTTTATG
>NW_004798436.1:38916-42165 GCF_000002075.1 Aplysia californica
AGAGAGAGAGGGGGGGGAAGAGATCGAGTATGTGAATAATGAATGTGTGAGTGAGTGAGTGAGTGAGTGTGTGTGTGTGTGTGTGTGTGTGTGTGTGTGTGTGTGTGTGTGTGTGTTTGTGTGTACGCGTGTGCAATCATACACAAAACCATACCACCAGTGACCTTATAAAATATATGAGTTGTAAGACATTTTTATGAGCTGACAAAACCTCGCCTCTTTTTCACATTCTTATTCCGCATTGTAAATAAAATTATTGCAATTTTTAAAAAAAATAAAGCTTGAGATTCTCCATGAAATAGACTTGGCTGGGCCAGTCTCTTTTCAGCAAGGTGTTATTTTTACTTCTTTCTACATAATGTGCCTTGTTCGAACTAAAGAAATGGGTGGCTGGCGGGGGCTCTAATGTGGTTTGCTCCTTTTTTTAAAATAAAAACCAAATCTATCGTCTTAATCTCCCTTCCTTCTTTTTTGTGTTTGTTACTCTCCTGTAACACCTCTAATCTTTGGCACTTAGATGAACTTATTGTGTTGCAAGTGCCGTGAAACTAATGCTAAAAAATGGTTGTTTTAAGCCCAAAAGGAACTGAATTTTTTTTCTCAGAAGTTGTAAATCACTACCTTTCAAAAGCGCGTCCTCAGTATTTATTAGACGATCTCTAATATTTTCTAGCGCGTCCCAAGTATTTATTAGCAAATCCCTAATATTTTTTAGCTCATTGCAAGTATTTTCTAGCTCATCCGTAACATATTTTAGCTTATTCATATTTTCTACTTCATATCTAATATTTTCTAGCTCATCCATATTTTCTAGCTCATCCTCAATATTTTCTATCAAATCCCAATAGTATTAGCTCATCAGCAATATTTCAATGACTTTTGGATCTCATCCACAACATTTTTTTTTTATCTTGTCCTCAATATTTTTAAATCCTTAATATCTTCAAGCTCTTTCCCAATATATTTTTTAAAAATCACTTCTGCAATATATTGTAGCTTGTCCCCAATATTTGTTTTAACTCATCCTAGATATTCCCCAGACTTTTCTATATCATCCACAATAATTTTTGTCTAATCCACAATATTTTCTAGCCCACCCCTAGTATTTTCAAGCTCATCACTAATATTTTCTAGCTCATCCCTAACCATTTCTAGTTCCTCCTTCATATGTTTACCTCATCCCCAGTATTTTCTCCGTCCCTTAAATAACCTTATAGTGTTGATAGGGGCGTTAAAACCAAACCATTTCGCCATTTTTTCACCGGTATTTTCTAGCTCAAACCTAATATTTTCTGGCTCATCTCCAGTATTTTCTAGCTCATCTCTTAGCTCAACCCTATATATTGTCTAGCTCATCCCCAGTATTTTCCAGCTCATCCTTAATATATTTTACCTTATACTTATTCCTTATGTTTTCTAACTAATCCCCACTATTTTCTAGCTCATCCCCATTGTTCCACAGTATCTTCTAATTCATCCCTAATGTTTTCTACCTCTTTCCTAATATTTTCTTAGCTCATCCCCAGTATTTTATAGCTCATCCCTATTTTCTACCTTATTCTTAATATTTTCTAACACATTCGCAGTATTTTCTAGCTCATCCCAAATATTTTATAGCCCATCTCCAGTGCTTTTAGTTCATCCCCTGTATTTCATCCCCAGTATTTTATAGCTCAACTTTAAAATTTTCTATTTAATCCAAAATAACGTTTAGCTCATCCTCACTTTTTTTATCTCATATCAATATTTTTTAGCTAATCGCCAACATTTAAAAAATCTTATTCCCAATATTTTTAGATCCTTAATATGTTTTAGCTCATAACCAATAACTTCTATCACATGCCCAATATTTTGTAGCCCATCCCCAATAATTTCTAGCTCATCCCCAATATTCAACAGACTTTTCCATCTCATCCCCAATATTTTTTATCCCATCACAATATTTTCTAGCTCTTTTCCAGTGTTTTTAGCTCAACCCCAGTATTTTCTAGCTCAACCCTCATATTTTGTTTATCATCCCCGGCAATTCCTAACTCATCCCCACTATTTTGAAATCCATCCCCAGTATTTTCTACCTCATCATCAGATGAACACGTATTTTATACCTCAACCTTAATATTTTCTAGCTAATCCGTAATATGTTCTCGCTCATCCTCAGTTTTTATTAGCTATACCTAATATTTTCTAACTCATCCAAAGTATTTTCTAGATAATAGCAAAATATTTGCAATTATCTAGAAAATATTGGTTATGAGCTAGAAAATATTTGCAATAATCTAGAAAACACTCGGGATGAGCTAAAAAAAAAGGTTGGCAGTTATCTAAAAAAAAAATACTGGGTATGCTAAAAAATATTTGCAATTATCTAGAAAATACTAGGGTTGAGCTAGAAAATATGTGCAATTATCGAGAAAATACTGGGTATGCTAGAAAATATTTGCAGTTATCTAGAAAACACTGGTGATGAGCTAAAAATATTTTCAGTTATCTAAAAACTACTGAGGATCAGCTTAAAATATTTGCAAATATCTGTAAAATAATGGGGGTGAGCTAGAAAGTATTTGCAATTATCTAGAAAATATCGCTGATTAGCTAGAAAGTATTTGCAATTATCTAGAAAATAATGGGGATGAATTAAAAAATAATTGCAAATATCTAGAAAATACCGCGAACTAACTAAAAAATATTTTCTATTATCTAGAAAATACAGGGGAGGAGCTAGAAAAAATTTGCCATTATCTAGAACATACTGGTGAGGTCCTAGAAATAATTTGCAATTATCTAGAAAACACTAAGGATGAGCTATAAAGTATTTGCGATTAAATTGGAAATATTGTTAATGAGCTAAAAAATATTTGCAATTTTTTAGAAATAACTAGAAATGAGCTTAAAAATATTAGCAATTATCTAGAAAAAAACTTAGGTTGACCTAGAAAATATTTGCAATTATATAGAAAAAAATGGGAAAATACTAGAAAATATTTTCTATTATTTAGAAAATACTTTGGATGAGCTACAAAATATTTGCAATTATCTAGAAAATACTGGAGAGGACCTAGAAAATATTTGCAATTTTCTAGAAACTACTGAGGATGAGCTAGAAAATATTTGCAATTATCTAGAAAATACGTCGGATGAAGTACAAAATATTTGCAATAATCTAGAAAACAGTGTGGATGAGCTAGAAAATATTTGCAATTATCTAAAAATAATGGGAATGAGCTAGAAAATATTTGTAATTATCTAAAA
>NW_004798436.1:42465-43598 GCF_000002075.1 Aplysia californica
ACGGGGGTCGAGCTAAAAAATATTTGTAATTATCTATAAAAAAAAATACTGGCGATTTGCAAATATCTAGAAAATACTTGGGATGACTTAGAAAAAAATTGCAAATATCTAAAAATTACTGATGATGACCTTCATAATATTTAAATTTATTTAGAAAATACTGGGGATGAGCTCGAAAATATTAGCATTTATTTTAAAAATACTTGGGATGAGCTACAAAATATTTGCAAATATCTAGAAAATACTGGAGAGGACCTAGAAAATATTTGCAATTATCTCGAAAATACGTCGGATGAGGTACAAAATATTTGTAATAATCTAGAAAATACTGGGGATGAGCTAGAAAATATTTGCAATTATCTAGAAACTACAGGGGATCAGGGTAAACATATTTTCAAATATTTAAAAAATAATGGGAATGAGCTAGAAAATATTTGTAATTATCTAAAAAATACTTTCAAGGAGCTAAAAAATATTTCCAATTATCGAGAAAATACTTTGGATGGGCTAGAAAATATTTACAATGATCTAACAACTACTACGGATGAGCTTTAAAATATTTGCAATTATCTAGAAAATACGGGGTCAAGCTAAAAAATATTTTTAATTATCTAAAAAAATACTGGCGATGAGCTAAAAAATATTTATTGCAAATATCTAAAAAAAAATACATGGGATGACCTAGAAAAAATTTGCAATTATCTAAAAATTACTGATGATGACCTTTATAATATTTAAATTTATTTAGAAAATACTGGGGATGAGCTCCAAAATATTAGCATTTATTTCGAAAATACTTGGGATGAGCTACAAAATATTTGCAATTATCTAGAAAGTACTTTAGATGGGCTAGAAAATATTTACAATTATCTAACAACTACTACGGGTGAGCTTAAAAATATTTGCAATTATTTAGAAAATACTGGAAATGACCTACAAAATATTTGCAATTATCTAGAAAATACTGGAGAGGACATACAAAATATTTGCTATTTTCTAGAAACTACTGAGGATGAGCTAGAAAATATTTGCAAATATCTAGAAAATACTTGGGATGACCTAGAAAAAATTTGCAATTATCTAAAAATTACTGATGATGACCTTTATAATATTTAAATTTATATAGAAAATAC
>NW_004798436.1:43709-57853 GCF_000002075.1 Aplysia californica
ACTGGCGATTTGCAAATATCTAGAAAATACTTGGGATGACTTAGAAAAAAATTGCAATTATCTAAAAATTACTGATGATGACCTTCATAATATTTAAATTTATTTAGAAAATACTGGGGATGAGCTACAAAATATTTGCAATTATCTAGAAAATACTGGAGAGGACCTAGAAAATATTTGCAATTTTCTAGAAACTACTGAGGATGAGCTAGAAAATATGTGCAATTATCTAGAAAATACGTTAGATGAGGTACACAATATTTGCAATAATCTAGAAAACACTGGGGATTAGCTAGAAAAGATTTGCAATTATCTAGAAACTACAGGGAATGAGCTTAAAAATATTTTCAAATATTTAAATACTGATGGGAATGAGCTAGAAAAATTTGTAATTATCTAAAAAAAAAAAAACTTTCAATGACCTAAAAAATATTTGCAATTATCTAGAAAATACTTTGGATGGAATAGAAAATATTTAATATTATCTAAAAACTACTCCGGATGAGCTTAAAAATATTTGCAATTATTTAAAAAATACTTGGGATGAGCTAGAAAGTATTTCCAATTATCTGAAAACCACTGCAGATGAGCTAAAAAGTATTTGCAATTATTTAGAAAATGAGTGGGATGAGCTAGAAAAATATTGCAATTGTCTAGAAATTGATGATGATGAGCATTATAATATTTAAATTTATCTAGAAAATAGTGGGGATGAGCTAGAAAAAATTAGCAATTATTTATAAGATACTTGGGATTAGCTATGAAATATTTTTTAATTATCTAGATCAAACTGGTAATGAGCTAGAAAATATTTACAATTATTTTAAAAACTACTACAGATGAGCTTTAAAATATTTGCAATTATCTAGAAAATACGGGGGTCGAGCTAAAAAATATTTGTAATTATCTAAAAAAATACTAGCGATGAGCTAAAAAATATTTGCAAATATCTAAAAATTACTGATGATGACTTTTATAATATTTAAATATATTTATAAAATACTGGGGAGGAGCTAGACAATATTAGCATTTATTTCTAAAATACTTGGAAAGAGCTAGAAAATATTTGCAATTACCTAGAAAATACAGGAGAGGATCTAAAAAATATTTGCAATTTTCTAGAAACTACTGAGGATGAGCAAGAAAATATTTGCAATTATCTAGAAAATACGTTGGATGAGGATCAAAATATTTGCAATTATCTAGAAAATGCTGAGGATGAGCTAGAAAAAAATTTGCAATTATCTATAAACTACAGGGGGTAAGCTTAAAAACATTTTCAAATATCTAAGAAATAATGAGGATGAGCTAGAAAATATTTGTAATTATCTAAAAAATACTTTCAATGAGCTAAAAAATATTTGCAATTATCTAGAAAATTCTGGGAATTACCCACAAAATATTTGCAATTATCTAGAAAATACTGGGGATGAGCTAGAAAGTATTTGCAATTATATAAAAAATACTGTGAATTAGTTAAAAAATTATTTACAAATATCGAAAAACTACTACATATGAGCTTTAAAATATTTACAATTATCTAGAAAACACAGAGGTCGAACTAAAAAATATTTGTAATTATCTGAAAAATACTGGCAATGAGCTAAAAAAATATTTGCAATTATCTAGAAATTACTGATGATGAGCTTTATAATATTTTAATTTATTTAGAAAATACTGGGAATGAGCAAAAAAATATTTACAATTATCTAAAAACTACTAGGGATGAGCTGAAAAATATTTGCCTTTATCTAGAAAATACTTAGGATGAGCTAGAAAAATGTTGCAATTATTTATAAATTACTGATGATGACTTTTATAATATTTTAATTTCTCTTAAAAATACTGGGGATGAGCTAGAAAATATTAACAATTATTTAGAAAATACTTGGGATGAGCTAGAAAATATTTGCAATTATCTAGAAAATACTGGAGAGGACCTAGAAAACATTTGCAATTATCTAGAAATCACTGGAAATGGCCTAGAAAATATTTGTAATTATCTAGAAACTACAGGGGATAAGCTTTAAAATATTTTCAAATATCTAAAAAATAATGGAGATCAGTTAGAAAATATTTGTAATTATCTAAAAAAATATTTTCAAGGAGCTAAAAAATATTTGCAATTATTTAGAAAATACTTGGGATGATCTAGAAAAAATGTGCAATTATCTATAAATCACTGATGATGAGTTTTATAATATCTAAATTTATTTGGAGAATACAGTGGATGAGCTAGAAAATATTGGCAATTAGCTAAAAACGTGTGGAAATCAGCTTAAAATCATTTGCAATTATCTAGATAATACTGGGGATGAGCTAAAAAAATATTGCAATTATGTAGAAACTACAGGGGAGGGGCTAGAGAATATTTGCAATGATCTAGAAAATACTTGGGATTAGCTAGAAAATATTTACAATTACCTAAAAACTACTACAGATGAGTTTTAAAATATTTGCAATTATCTAGAACATTCTGGGAATGACCTACAGAATATTTGCAATTATCTAGAAACTACTGGGGATGAGCTAGAAAGTATTTGCAAAATTATTTAGAAATTACTGATGATGACTTTTATAATATTTTAATTTCCTTTAAAAATACTGGGGATGAGCTAGAAAATATTAACAATTATTTAGAAAATACTTGGGATGAGCTAGAAAATATTTGCAATTATCTAGAAAATACTGGAGAGGACCTAAAAAATATTTGCAATTATCTAGAAAATACTGGAGAGGACCTAGAAAATATTTGCAATTATCTAGAAATCACTGGAAATGGCCTAGAAAATATTTGCAATTATCTTGAAACTACAGGGGATAAGCTTTAAAATATTTTCAAATATCTAAAAAATAATGGGGATCAGTTAGAAAATATTTGTAATTATCTTAAAAATACTTTCAAGGAGCTAAAAAATATTTGCAATTATTTAGAAAATATTTGGAATGATCTAGAAAAAATGTGCAATTATCTATAAATCACTGATGATGAGTTTTATAATATATAAATTTATTTAGAGAATACAGTGGATGAGCAAGAAAATATTTGCAATTAGCTAAAAACGTGTGGAAATGAGCTTAAAATTATTTGCAATTATCAAGATAATACTGGCAATGAGCTAAAAAAATATTTGCAATTATCTAGAAATTACTGATGATGAGCTTTATAATATTTTAATTCTCTGCAATTATCTAGAAAATGCTGGGAATGACCTACAAAATATTTGCAATTATCTAGAAACTACAGGGGATGAGCTAGAAAGTATTTCCATTTATCTGAAGACTTCTGCAGATAAGCTAGAAAATGTTTGCAATTATCTAAGAAATGCGTGGGATGAGCTTGAAAAATATTGCATTTGTCTGGAAATTACTGATGATGAGCTTTATAATATTTAAATTTATCTAAAAAATAATGGGGATGTGCTAGAAAATATTAGCAATTATTTAGAAGATACTTGGGATTAGCTATAAAATATTCTTAAATGATCTAGATAAAACTGGGAATGTGCTAGAAAATATTTACAATGATCTAAAAACTACTAGGGGTGAGCTTATAAATATTTGCATTATCTAGAACATACTAGGGATAAGCTACAAAATATTTACGATTATCTAGAAACAACTGGAGGTGAGCTATAAAATATTTGTAGTTATCTAAAAAATACTGGGGATGAGTTAGAAAATATTTGCAATTACCTAGAAAATACTTGGGATGAGCCAGAAAAAATTTGCAATTATCTAGAAATTACTGATGATGAGCTTTATAATATTGAAATTTATTTAGAAAATACTGGGAATGAGCTAGAAAATATTTACAATTATCTACAAAATACTGGAGGAGAGCTAGAAAATATTTAATATTATCTAGAAAGTACTGGGAATGAACTAGAAAATATTTGCAATTATCTAGAAAAAAATGGGGATGAGCTTGAAAGTATTGGCAATTATCTAAAAAATCCTGGGAATTAGCTAAAAAAAATTACAATTATCTAAAAACTACCACGGATGAGCTTTAAAATATTCGCAATTATCTAGAAAATACTTGGGATGAGCTAGAAAAAATTTGCAATTATCTAGAAATTACTGATGATGAGCTTTATAATATTTAAATTTATTTAGAAAATACTGGGGATGTGCTAGAAAATATTAGCAATTATCTCGAAAATAATTGGGATGAGCTAGAAAATATTTGCAATTATCTAGAAACTATTGGGGATGAGCTTGAAACTATTTGTAATTATCTAGATAATACTGGGGATGAGCTAGAAAAAAATTGCAACTATATAGAAACTACAGGGGAAGAGCTAGAATTTTTTTTCAATTATCTAGAAAATACTTTAGATTAGCTAGAAAATATTTGTAGTTATCTATAAATATACTGGGGATGAGCTAGAAAATATTCATAATTATCTAGAAAGTACTGGGAATTAACTAAAAAATATTTGCAATTATCTAGAAATTACTGGGGATGAGCTAGAAAATATTTGCATCTATCTACAAAATATTTGAAATGTGCTTGAAAATATTCGCAATTATCTAAAAAAAAATACAGGCGATGAGCTAGGAAAAATTTACAATTATCTAGAAAGTATCGCTGATTAGCTAGAGAGTATTTGCAATTATTTAGAAAATAATGGGGATGAGTTTGAAAATAATAACAAATATCCAAAAAGAATGCCGCAAACTAACAAAAAAATATTTTTTACTATCTAGAAAATACAAGGGAAGAGCTAGAAAATATTTGCAATTATTTAGAAAACACTAAGGATGAGCTAGAAGGTATTTGAGATTCAATTGGAAATATTGTTAATGAGCTAAAAAGATAATTGCAATTATTTAAAAATAACTAGAAATGAGCTAAAAATATTTGCATTAATCTAGAAAAAACTTGGGTTGACCTCGAAATATTTGCATGTATATAGAAAATACTGGAAACTACTTAGAAAATATTTTCAACTATCTAGAAAATACGTTTGACGAGCTACAAAATATTTGCAAATATCTAGAAAATACTGGAGAGGACCTAGAAAATATTTACAATTTTCCAGAAACTACTGAGGATAAGCTAGAAAATATTTGCAATTATCTAGAAAATACGTTGGATGAGGTACAACATATTTTCAAATATCTAAAAAATAATGAAGATGAGCTACAAAATATTTGTAATCAGCTAAAAGATACTTTTAATGAGCTAAAAAATATTTGCAATTATCTAGAAAATACTTGGGATGAGCTACAAAAAAATTTGCAATTATCTAGAAATTATTGATGATGAGTTTTATATTTAAATTTATTTAGATAATACTAGGGATGAGCTAGAAAATATTTGCAATTATCTAGAAACTTTTGGAAATAAGCTTAAAAATATTTGCAATCATCTAGACAATACTGGGGATGAGCTAGGAAAAAAATGCAATTGTATAGAAACTGCAGGGGAAGTGCTTAAAATATTTGCAATAATCTAGAAATTACTGGTGATGAGCTTTATAATATTTAAATTTATTTCGAAAATACTGGGAATGAGCTTTATAATATTTAAATTTATATAGAAAATACTGGGAATGAGCTAGAAAATATTTACAATTATCTAAAAACTACTAGGGATGAGCTTAAAAAATATTTGCATTTATCTAGAACATACTAGGGATAAGCTACAAAATATTTACCGTTTATCTAGAAACAACTGGGGATGAGCTTGAAAATATTTGCAATTATCTATAAAATACTGGAGGAGAGCTAGAAAATATTTATAATTATCTAGAAAGTACTGGGAATGAACACACAAAAAATATTTGCAATCATCTAGAAATTAATGGGGATGAGCTAGAAAATATTTGCAATTGTCTAGAAAATAATGGGGATGAGCTTGAAAGTATTTGCAATTCTCAAAACAATACTTGGAATTAGCTTTGAAAAAATTACAATTATCTAAAAACTACTACGGATGAGCTTTAAAATATTTGCAATGATCTAGAAAATACTTGGGATGAGCTAGAAAATATTTGCAATTAGCTAGAAAATGTTTGCATTTTTCTAGAAACTACTGAGGATGAGCTAGAAAAGATTTCCAATTATCTAGAAAATACGTTGGATGAGGTAAAAAATATTTGCATCTATCTAGAAAATACTGGGGATCAGTTAGAAAATATTTGCAATTTGCTAGAAACTTTTGGAAATGAGCTTAAAAATAATTGTAATTATCTAGATAACACTGGGGATGAACTAGAAAAAAATTGCAATTATATAGAAACTACAGGGGAAGAGCTAAAAAATATTTGCAATTATCTAGAAAATACTTGGGATTAGCTAGAAAGTATTTCCAATCATCTGAAAACTACTGCAGATGAGCTATAAAATATTTGCAATTATCTAGAAAATGCGTGGGATGAGCTAGAAAAATAGTGTAATTGTCTGGAAATTACTGATAATGAGCTTTATAATATTTAAATTTATCTAAAAAATACTGGGGATGAGCTAGAAAATATTAGCAATTATTTAGAAGATACTTGGGATTAGCTATAAAATATTTTTTTTAAATCTAGATAATACTGGGAATGACCTAGGAAATATTTACAATGATCTAAAAACTACTAGGGATGAGCTTTAAAATATTTGCATGTATCTACAACATACTAGAGATAAGCTACAAAATATTTACGATTATCTAGAAATAACTGGGGGTGAGCTAGAAAATATTTGTAGTTACCTAAAAATACTGGAGTTGAGCTAGAAGCAATTATCTACAAAATACTGGAGGAGAGCTAGAAAATATTTATAATTATCTAGAAAGTACTGGGAATGAACAAAAAATGTTTGCAATTATCTAGAAACTAATGGGGATGAGCTAGAAAATATTTGCAATTGTCTAGAACATACTGGCGATGTCCTAGAAATTATTTGCAATTATCTAGAAAACACTAAGGATGAGCTAGAATGTATTTGCGATTAAATTGGAAATATTGTTAATAAGCTAAATAATATTTGCAATTATTTAGAAATAACTAGAAATGAGCTAATAAATATTAGCAATTATGTACAAAAAAAACTTAAGTTGACCCAGAAAATATTTGCAATTATATAGAAAAAACTGGAAAATACTTTTAAAATATTTGCAATTATCTAGAAACTACTAGGGATGAGCTTAAAAATATTTGCATTTATCTGAAAAATACAGAGGATGAGCTGGAAAGTATTTGCAAATACATATAAAGTACTTTTGGATGAGCTAGAATAATTTGCAATTATCTAGAAAATACTGGGAATGAACTAGAAAATAATTGCAAATATCTATAAAATACCGTGAACTAGCTAAAAAATATTTGCAATTATCTACAACATACTGGTGAGGTCGTAGGAATCATTTGCAATTATCTAGAAAACATTAAGGATGAACTGGAAAATATTTGCCATTATATAGGAAATACTGCTAATGAGATTTTAAAAATTTGCAATTATCTAGGAAATACTGACAAATACCTAAAGATATTTGCAATTATCTAGAAAATACTTTGGAAGAGCTAAAAAAATATTTGCAATTGTCTAGAAAAAAAATGGGGATGAGCTAGAAAATATTTGCAATTATCTAGAAATTACTGGAAATGATCTTGAAAATATTAGCAATTATCTAGAAAATACAGGCGATGAACTAGAAAGTATTGGCAATTAGCTAGAAACTAATGGGGATGAGTTAGAAAATAATTTCAAATATCTAGCAAATACCGCAAACTAGCAAAAACTATTTGCAATTATCTAGAAAATACAGCGGAGGAGCTAGAAAAAATTTACATTTATCTTAAACATACTGGTGAGGTGTTTGAAATTATTTGAAATTATTTTTAAAATTTATGAGGATGAGCTAGAAAGCATTTGCATTTAACTAGGAAATACTGGGGATGAGCTCAAATTATTTGCATTTATCTAAAAAATACTAGTGATATATTTAAAATATTTGCAATTATTTAGAAAATAATTCTGAAGATCTAAAAAAATATTAGCAACAACCTAGAAAATACCTGGGATAGGCTAAAAAATGATTGCAATTATATAGAAACTACAGGGGAAGAGTTATACAAATATTTGCAATTATCTAGAAACTATTGAGGATGAGCTTAAAAATATTTGTAATTATCTAGATAATACTTGGGATGAGCTCGAAAAAAATTGCAATGATATAGAAACTACAGGGGAAGAGCTAGAAAATATTTGCAATTATCTAGAAAAACTTGTGCTTAGCTAAAAAAATATTTGCAATTATCTAAAAAATACTGGGAATTAGCTAAAAAATATTTACAATTATCTAAAAACTACTACGGATGAGCTTAAAAATATTTGCAATTGTCTAGAAAATGCTGCGGAAGAGCTAAAAAATATTTGCAATTATCTAGAAAATACTGGAGATGAACTAAAAAATATTTGCAATTATCTAGAAAATACTTGGGATGAGCTAGAAAAAAATTGCAATTATCTAGAAATTACGGATGATGATCTTTATAATGTTCACATTTATTTAGAAAATACTGGGGATGAGCTAGAAAATATTAGCAATTATTTCGAAAATACTTGGGATGAGCTAGAAAGAATTTTCAATTATCTAGAAATTACTGATGATGAGCTTTATAATATTTAGATTTATTTAGAAAATACTGGGGATGAGCTAGAAAAATATTGCAATTGTCTAGAAATTACTGATGATGAGCTTTATAATATTTAAATTTATTTAGAAAATACTGGGGATGAGCTAGAAAATATTAGCATTTATTTACAAAATACTTGGGATGAGCTACAAAAATATTTGCAATTATCTAGAAACTATTGGGGATGAGTTTAAAAATATTTGCATTTATCTAGATAATACTTGGGATGAGCTAGAAAAAAATTGCAATTATACAGAAACTACAGGGGAAGAGCTAGAAAATATTTGCAATTATCTAAAAAATACTGGGAATTAGCTAAAAAATATTTACAATTATCTAAAAACTACTGCGGATGAGCTTAGAAACATTTGCAATTATCTAGAAAATGCTAGGGAAGAGCTAAAAAATATTTGCAATTATCTGAAAAGACTGAGGATGAGCTGGAAAATATTTGCAATGATCTATAAAATATCCCAAATAGTCCACATATTTTTTTTAAAAATCAAAATTCCTAATATTTATTTTTCATATCCACAATATCTTCTAACTCAAACCTAATATTTTCTAGCTTTTCCCCAGTAGTTTTAACTCATCTCCTGTATTTTATAGCTTATCGCCAGTATTTTCTAGCTGAACCTTCATACTTTTTAGATTATCCCAAGCATTTTCTAGCTCATCCACACTATTTTACATTTTATCCCCAGTACTTTTTAATTCAACCTTCACGTTTTTTAGATCATCCCAAGCATTTTCTAGCTCATCCCGTTATTTTACAGTTCCCCCCCCAGTATTTTCAAGCTCATTTCCAGTATTTTATAGCTCAACTTCATTATTTTCTAGCTCATGTTCAGTTTTCAACCTACTTTTCTTTCACATCCCCGCCCCCTTATAAATTGTATCTCAGCAAAAATATTATCTAGCTCAAACTTAATCTTTTCAAGTTCATCCCTAATATTTTCTAACTCATCCCCTGTATTTCTAGTTCATCCCCAGTATTTTCTAGTTCATCCCCAGATTTTTCTAACTGAACCCTATTTTTTAAATATCCTACCCGTTATTTTTAATTCATCCCTAGCATTTTCTAGCTCACTCCCATAATTTTTTAGTTCATCCCCCGCATTTTCTAGCTCAACTCCAGTATTTTATAGCTCAACCTTAATATTTCATAGCTCATTAGTAATATTTTCTAGCTCATCCATAATATTTTTTAGCTCATTCCAATATTTAACAGACTTTTCTATTTCATATCCAACATTTATTATATCATCAACAATATTATCTAGCTCAAACTTAATATTTTCTAGCTCATCCCAGGTATTTTTTAGCTCATCCCTAATATTTTCTAGCTCTTTCACAATATTTTCTAGCTCATCTGTGACATATTTTAGCTTATTCATTGTATTTTCTACTTCATCCCTAGTATTTTCTAGCTCATCCATAATATTTTTTAGTTCATCCTCAGTATTTTCTATCTTATCCCAATAATTCTTAGTTTATCAGCAATATTTCAAAGACCTTCAGATCTCATCCACAACATTTTTATCTTAACCCTAATATTTCTAGATCCTTAATATATTCAAGCTCATCCCCAACGTTTTGTTTATCACATCCCCGATATTTTGTAGCACATCCCCACTATTTTCTACCTCATCCCCAATATTTTTTATCATATCCCTAATGTTTTGTAGCCCATCCCCAATATTTTCAAGCTAATCCAAAATATTCCACAGACTTTTCTATCTCATCCCCATTATTTTCTATCTCATCAACAATATTTTCTAGCTCAAGCCTAATATTTTCTAGCTCATCCCCAATTGTTTTTCTTTTACGTCATCCCCAGTGTTTTTAGCTCACCCCGAGTATTTTCTAGCTCATACCCAGTATTCTCTAGCTCAATCCTAATATTTTTAGATCATCCCAAGCATGTTCTAGGTCTTCCCCACTATTTTCTAGTTTATCCCCATTATTTTCTAGCTCATCCCCAATATTTAACAGACTTTTCTATCTCATACCCAACATTTATTATATCATCAACAATATTATCTAGCTCAAACTTAATATTTTCTACCTCAGCCCCAGTATTTCTAGCTCATCCCCAGTATCTTCTAGCTCAACCCTAATATATTTTAGATCATCCCTCGCATTTTATAGCTCATCCCCAGTATTTTATAGAGCATTATCAGTATTTATTAGCTCATCCGTATTATTTTCTAGCTCATCCCAGGTATTTTTTAGCTCATCCCTAATACTTTCTAGCTCTTTCCCAGTATTATCTAGCTCATCTGTGACATATTTTAGCTTATTCATAGTATTTTCTACTTCATCCTTAGTATTTTCTAGCTCATCCATAATATTTTTTAGTTCATCCTCAGTATTTTCTATCTTATCCCAATAATTCTTAGCTCATCAACAATATTTCAAAGATCTTCGGATCTTATCCACAACATTTTTTATCTTAACCTCAATATTTTTAGATCCTTAATATTTTCAAGCTCATCCCCAATATTTTGTTTATCACATTCCTGATATTTTGTAGCATATCCTCAATATTTTCCTCCTCATCCTCAATATTTTTTATCACAATCCCAATGTTTTGTAGCCCATCCCCAATATTTTCAAGCTAATCCCAAATATTCTACATACTTTTCTATCTTATCCCCATTGTTTTCTATCTCATAAACAATATTTTCTAGCTCAAGCCTACTATTTTCTAGCTTATTCCCACTATTTTCTCCCCAGTATTTTTTTAGCTCAACTCCAGTATTTTATTGCTCAACCTTAATATTTCTAGCTCATCCCAAGTTTTTTCTATCTCGTCTCCAATAATTTGTTATCTCATCCACAATATTTTTTAGCTCAAACGTAATATTTCTAGCTCATCCCCAGTATTTTCTAGCTTATCCAAAGTATTTTTTAGCTCAATCCTTATATATTTCAGATCATCCCTAACATTTTCTAGCTCATCCACACTATTTTCTAGCTCATCCCCAGTATTTTCTAGATCAACTTTAATTATTTCTAGCTCATCCTAAATATTTTATAGCCCATCCCTAATATTTTCTAGCTCATCTATAATATTTTTAAAATCATCCCCAGTCATTTTTAGCTCAGTCCTATTATTTTCTAGCCGAACGCTAACATTGTATAGCTCTTCCCAAGTATTTTCTAGGCCATCCCCACTACATGTATTTTCTAGCCCATCCCCAATATTTTCTAGCTCGTCCAAAGTATTTCCCAGTCTTTTCTATCTTGTATCTCATCCCCAATACTTTTGTATCTTATCCCCTAGCTCATCACTAATGTTTTTCACCTCATCTCAAATATTTTCTCGCTCATTCTTAATATTTTCTAGTTCATCCCCAGTATTTTCTAACTAACTCTATCCCCAGTATTTTCTAACTCACCTCCTTTGTTCCTCAATATTTTCTAGATCATTTCCAGAATTTTCTAGCAGATCCCTAAACCTTGCCGGTTTTTCCTAGCCCATTCCCAATAATTTCTGGCTTATCCCAAATATTCCCCAGTATTTTCAAGCTCATATATTTTCTAGCTCAACCTTAATTATATTTTTTAGCTCAACCTTAATTAATACTTTCTAGCTCATCCCCAGCATATTCTAGACCATTCCCAGTATTTCATAGTTTATCCCCAATATGTACAAGCTTATCCCAAATATTTTCTAATTCATCCCAAACATTTTCGACCTCATCCCCAATATTTTTTAGCTAATCCTCAATGGTCATTTCTAACTCATCCCCAATTAATATTCCTTAAACTTTTCAAGTTGCAAGCGCCGTAAAACCTTCTATTATAAAAAAAACCCAACAACTTTTCAATCTCAAAACCAATACACTTAAGCTCATCCGCAATATTTTCTATCTCATCCCACCTAATGTTTTAGCACATCCCCAATATTTCCAAAAATGTTGTAACCCACCACATAAAACCCCCCAAAAACCTCAATACCAATAATTTTAGACCTTTAATATTTTCTAGCTCATCTCAAATATCTTTTATTACATTAGGAATATTTTGTAGCCCTTCCCCAATATTTTCTAACTCATCCCAAAATTTATTTTACCTCATCCATAATATTTTGTAGCCCATCCCCAGTTGTTTTTTTTTAGCTCATCCCTTATATTTTCTAGCTCATCCCTAGTATCATCTAGCTCAACCCCACTATTTTCTAGCTCATCCCCAGCATTTTCTAGACCATTCCCAGTATTTTCTAGTTTATCACCAATATTTTCTAGCTGAACTACAGTATTTTCTAGCTCATCCTCAATATGTTCTGCACTCATCCCAAATATTTTCTAATTTATCCCCAACATTTTTCGACCTCATCCCCAATATTTTTTAGTTCATCATCAATAGTAACATCTAACTCATCCCCAATTAATATTCTTTAAACTTTTCAATTTCAATCTCAAAACCAATACTTTTTAGCTCATCCCCAATATTTTCTATCTCATCCTACCTAATTTTTTAGCTCATCCCCAATATTTCAAAGATATTTGTCATCCACAACATTTTTTTAAATCTGAATACCAAGAATTTTAGATCCTTAATATTTTCTAGCTCATCTCCAATACTTTTTATTACATCCCAAATATTTTGTAGCCCATCCCCAATATTTTCTAGCTCGTCCAAAGTATTTCCCAGACTTTTCTATCTTGTATCTCATCCCCAATATTTTTATAGCTCTTCCCCAGTATGTTCCAGCTCACCCGTTATTTTCTAGCTTATCCCCAATATTTTCTAACTCACCCCAAATAGCTCATCCCCAGTATATTTTTAGCTCATCCCTAATATTTTCTAGCTCAACTGCAGTATTTTTTTTAGCTCATCCCCAGTGTTTACTAGCTCCATCCCCATTCTCATCCCCAATATTTTCTAGCTCATCCCCAGTATTTTCTAGCTCATCCCCAGTATTTTCTCGCTCACCCCCAGCATTCCTCAATATTTTCTAGATCTTTTCCAATATTTTGTAGCTGTTCCCCAAAATGTGCCAGTATTTTCTAGCAAATTCCCAATGTTTCCTGGCTAATCTCAAATATTCCCCAGTATTTTCTAGTTCATATCCAATATTTTTTAGCTGAACCCTAATATTTTTTAGCTTATCCCCACTATTTTCTAGCTCATCCGCAGCATATATATAGTGAAACTCAAATTTATTTTACATCAAATTTCTAAAAATTATGTAATGAGCAGATAGAACTTTGCAGTAATTCTATGGTAGACTACTGCCTTTTTGTCAAGTGTAAATATAAACTACTGTCTTTCTTTCCACGTACGACTGTTACAGATATATGTCATTTGTACGAAACTACAGCAGTTTCTTTTTTTATAGTAGAGGGTTTTACGGCGCTCGCAACTGCATAAGGTCAAATGAGCGTCAAGGGGTGGGTGTCAACAGAGAAGTCTTTACAGGGAATCAGACTTAGACTGCTCACCTCTCTAACTTCAACAGCACAACGTCTGCTTCGACTATCAAGGCAACCCGGAAATAGC
>NW_004798436.1:60806-62889 GCF_000002075.1 Aplysia californica
ACACACACACACACACACACACACACACACACACACACACACACATCTTTGAAAAAAAAATAATCATAAAAAGTTGAAAGCCAGAATTTCTCACTTCGCAAACAACAGGCACACAGAGACGTAAGCCTACATGATGCAGCCTAGCCATAATTATATATCACCGCCATATAAAGCAAGACAGGAAAGATTATCATCATCATCGTCATCATCATCATCATCATCATCATCATCATCATCATGTAGCAATGTAGCAAGACAGGAAAGATCCTCATATAGTCGGCCTACAGTTCACACGTAGCCTACTTAGCCCAAAATTTTTAATATGAATATAATAGTAGTATTTGTATAGATCAGATCTAGCAGTTTCTTAATCCCTGGTAGATATAGATATATATATATATATATCTGTTGCAAGTGCTCCAGGAATATTTCCTTGAAATTCAAATTCAAAATGCTGAAAAAAGCGACACAAGATACATTATGTAGGTTACATTTTTTTAAAAATGAAAGTTCTTTTTATAATCTCCCCTGAAAAAAAGGAGAACTTTCTGTGCTTAATTAAGTCAGTTAACCTGCTTGACGACGATACAATCATAAGAAGGAAAAAACCCCACAAAACAATCTTGACATTTCTGAAAGTCCGGGCGTGTAGAAAAGTGACACCCCGGGAAATATGAACACGGAACAATTAATGTAGCTCATTGACATTTAAATTAAATAAATAATATGCACTGAGTGTTTTACCTAGCGCTCTCAATTGTCTTGCGTGAGTTTCTCTGTCTACTCGTCTGGTGCAACGGGCAACAACAAACATCAAAAATTAAAAAACCAATAAGTCTTTTCATTCAAACACAACACATCGCGTGTACATTTAGATGATATTATTAGTACTGAACTTAAACTTTAAGTCCTGGGATCTGCTGCTAAATCACCGATCCCCAAAATCGTAGTCTATACAGGTAGACGTTCAAAATACGTCCTTATGTATCACTAGCAATACAAGTGTTGGTGAGTTAAATAACCCTAGGCTTATAATTTTTCCAACAAATCTTTAAGAAATATTCTGTTATAACTATATAAAATTTACAGTTATGAAAAGCGTTCTACTGTCAAAGTTACAACAACATAAAGTAAATCGTTTCTTTAATTAAGAAAGACTAATGATGAGTCATTACACTCTAGCTACCAGTTGAGACATAAGTGAAAACTGCTACATTGACTAGATCTATATTATTATCATTATTATAATCGTAACACTAAAGTGATATATATTATTATATATTTCTATACTCTTGTTATTCTCCATGAAACTTGAAAGACTTCGAGAGACAAGTTTGTTTCTAGCCTTAACGTGCAACATTCTAGTCTATAAACTTTTTAATTAAAACACGAATGGTAGGAGTAGGAGTAAAACCATATAATCAGAAAAGAAGAAATATTCGGGGGATGGGAGAAGAAGCTAGACACTACACGGGGTGCAGTAATTGTTGAATACACAGGGCTGTGCTACATTGGAAGACAAAGGGGAAGACCTCTCTGCTTTTTTAAAATTTAATTTTTTAAATTACGAAACAGAGAAAAAATGAAATTTTGTTTGTGAACACTTCAGTGCTTATCTCTTACCATCTTTTTTAAAAAAATGGTTACATACCGTCTAGTGGGCACATTGCGAACACACACCTAGTGAAACATGCACATAACTTACACATTTTCAGTTCCCGATTTTTTTTTCTTATTTTCTTACATATAATAATATTATATTCAAAATACAAGTACGTACAGGCAACGAAATTCGTACGTAACGAAAAGGTTGCCGATTTCGATGTGACTGTTTTATTTTGTTTTAATTTTTTTGTCTCCGGCAGACTTCTGAAGTTTTCCGTATGATATATTTATGATAGATAGCCAAGGCCCATAGCAAAATCCAAGTGACAAAACCCTAGAAAATGTATAAAAGAAAAAAATAGACATCTGTGATATCCCCATCTTTCTCTTCATTTGTATGTGGCGGGAGGGAACAGATTGGTCTAGAGGCGAGGTTGGGATCATGAAAGGGGGAATCATTTCACACATAAGAGGGGGG
>NW_004798436.1:64450-65596 GCF_000002075.1 Aplysia californica
GGGGCGGAGGGAGGGGGAGTGGGAGGGGGAGGAGAGAGGAGGGGGTTTGGGGCGTATGGAACAATTATCTACAAAAGGAAACACTAAAGCTTTCACATAAGCGAAAGGAATCAGCTTCGGTTATATATATATAAATGCGCTAGAGATCGAAAAAAGCCAGGGCTAAACTAAACTAAAAACTAAAACCTACACAAAGTTTCTAAAAAGGTATTGACGACGTCTTGTAGCAATCAACATCAAATAAGCAGGAAGGAGAATCTCGCTGTCTAAAGCAGACGTCTACGGCAAAGCAGACTTTGGAAAAGCTCGCCCTGGAGAGATCTATCTCTGTCTGACTCTCAAAGGCTAAAGCGAATACCAGAAAGTCTGGGTCTATTGCAGCCCTCTCCTCAACTCAGTCTGCGTCTTGTTCAATCTTAATCTGCTATCGTTTTCTTTCTTGAGAGTTCTTCTTTTCTCTGTTTACAAGAGTCTCATTCTATCTCCACTTCTGTCTATACTAAAAATGCATTTTTACCCCCCCCCCCCAAAAAAAAAAAATTTAAAAAATAACCATGAGCTTTATAAACAGCTGGGAAATTTAAAGATCAGCAATAAATTAATAAATTAATAAATGAACAAAAGAATTAATAAATTAATCAATTAATCAATTTTAAGAAGAAAAACAATTTGATAAAACCCTACCCGAACACCTGATTTGACATTCATTGTGTGACATATACTGCGCTGATAGTTACCAAAAAAACAACTTAAAATTAAAGCAACCAAACACCGCCTCTCCCGACTTTTAGTAAATCCAACCAACATGATGAGCTAACCAAAACAAGCTAGATCAAATGAAATATTAAACTTAATAAAACGCTGTTATGTTGCATGACCTGACTTTCCAAAAGCAACAACCATTATTTGTTACGTTGGAGAAAAAAACCCCAAATAAGTAGAGAGAAAAAAAAGAAGAAAACTTTGAACAAAACTAAATAATGGAAAAAACCAAAACAAAACTGGCGCTATTATTGAGAGTGACAGAGTCAGTCCGGGAGGGACACACAGACAGAATTATCATACCCGCGGGGTCTTCCCAGGTTTTCTGTAAACATCAGCATACACGGGGCGGGGGGTTATAATTTATGTATATTTTATTTTATC
>NW_004798436.1:70696-75655 GCF_000002075.1 Aplysia californica
GGCAAATAGAAATATTCAGAATAAAAAATACTATTCAATGACAACAGAAAAAAAGGGTTGCAATGAAAGTGGTAAGGGAAAAAGAAGAGAGGAAAACGATGTGAAGAAAGGGAGCAATAGATAAGAGCTACTCAGAGTGGCCCTTTTATCTATTGCTTTCTGAGTGGCTCTTTTATCTATTGCTTTCAGAGCGACTCTTTTATCTATTGCTTTCAGAGTGGCTCTTATCTATTGCTCCCTTTCTTCAAAACTCAGGAGACAGTCCGCCGCTGTGGGCAGCAGTGAGGGCTGAATCAGTTAACCCTATCCGTACGCCCTGGGGTCATTTTGTACCCCCGGGGTTGTATTCCTCACATTTTAGAATACTTATAGAGCGAAGATCTCTTTGAAATTTTCTGTATTTCTCAAAAAATCATTTTGACAGACTGCTATGTAAAGCGTATGGATCGGATTAACGAGTAAATTTCCTCTTTGGAAAGTGGTGGCACAGAGTTCCCCACGTCGTATGGAAACGATAGTAAAACAAGACGTACGGATAGGGTTAAATATGAAAAAAACAAAACACGAGTGAGTTCTCAGCTCTTGCCATGTTCCTGACTGATCTGTCACTGAGAAACGTCTTGAGAAACGTCACGGGCTACGTACGACAGAGGAGAAAGCAGACTAAAAGAAAAGTCGAAGAAAAAACAACGACAAACACCATCTTTGCCCACATGAGATTCAGTACCCGGGAAGTGGCGAGAGTGGCATGTCTCATTTCTTCATACATCTGGCTTGAGCGTGAAGCTCGTACGCATCCATTCGCCTTGAACCGGTCGCATGGCAAGACAAGAAGTTAGTGATTAAGTGAAAAAGTATTTATATGACCAGTCAGCGATATATATATACATACTCACAGACTACGTACGTTTGAGATCTATATAAGGTGAACACACGTACAAACACACAGATGAACACATTATGGCATTGTACACAGATGAAGGGGCGTGTGAAACTTATATATATATAAACTTATACATATATATATATATATATATCTATATCTCGGTGGCTGATACATATAAAGTGATGAGTCAGCGATATAGCTCAAAACTGAGCGGTTCCACCTGAACTATTGACCAGAGGGCAGGTTCCTGGATTGGGAACTTTGACAGTCAGAATCTTGAATCCTAGATATACGTAATGAATTTTATATATATATAGCTTCATGAAAAAAATACATGGCCAAATTTTCAAGTACAAAAACAAACACATTCTATTCCATATATATTAGACATTTTTTTACATTTTCAAAGCAAGACATCAAAATATACTTGTTTTAGTAGAGGTTTTACGGCGCTCGCAACTGCATAAGGTCATATGAGCGCCAGAAGATTAGAGGTGTTACAAGAGAGTAACAAACATAAAAAAGAAGAAGGGGAGATAAGGACGATAGATGTTTGATAGGAAAGAAGAAGCAGACCACACCAGAGCACCCGCCAACCACCCGCTCAAAATATATACATGATGGAATTTCCTAAACAGATGAGATATTGGGTTAAACATTAATTCCACAACACGCATAAACACACGTGCACCACCATCTAAAATCACTCACAAAATCCTTCACAATATAAAATTTAACCCTCCTTCTTTATTCTGTCGAAGTTTGGCATTATTTTTTTTTTTAAGCTGTGCCGATACTTTCAGAGAATTCAGATGTTACGTTTATACACAAGATTACATGCCTGGGTAGGCTCAACAAAAAGGTAAATCATTATATCAGAAATGAAACAATAAAAAATGAGTCTTATGGTGAGGAAGAATTAACTCAACACTTCAAGGACATGATTGATATATTCAAAAAATGTCGAACCACACACAAGAACACAACTGTGATCGGAGAGAATAGTCCCCTGAAAAAATTATTATGGGATAACGTACGCGCAGATAGTAAGTAATGAATCCATAAATAGTGGTAACTATAAATAACTCACGAGCTTAGCTCTGCGTCCGCTCCCTCGAGTAAGTCTGCCTTGCTGGGTAACCGACCTGTGTTGGGGGGGGGGGGGGGGGGGGGGGGTGGAAGGATAACCGGATAACCATATTATTGTTTTTGTGGCTAATGTTTTCATCGTCAGCTGTGACTGTCATTGCTGATGTTGTTGTTTTCCTGTACCAATTATTGTTGCTGCTGCTGTTGTTGCTGATTCTACTGTTATTTTTTTTCTTGTTGTTCTTGTTTTTGCGGCTGTTGTTTTCATCGTGAGTGTTCTGGTTGTTGCTGTTGTTGTCATTGCTGTTGGCCTTGCAGTCCTGTAATTATTGTAGCTGCTGTTGTTGTTGTTGATTCTTCTGTTGTTGTTGTTGTTGTCGTTAATGTTGTTGTTTTCGTTTATGTTGTTATTCCTGTTCTTGTTGTTTTTGGGTTTTTTGTTTATGTTGTTATTACTGTTGTTGTTTTGTTTATGTTGTTATTACTGTTGTGGTTGTTGTTGTTGTTGTTGTTGTTTTTGTTGTTATGACTGTTATAGTTGAGGAGTTGTTGTCACTGTGTTTAAGAGTAGCATTCAAAATTTCTAAAAGCATATGTGGAAAGGCAGAAAGAAAAAGAAATGGAAGAACATGCTCGCTAGGTGTGTCTTTTGCAAGATGTACAGTAGAACGTGCTGCGACGGCCACCCGTCCTAGACAATTACCTGTACAAACGACCACTTCCCACTCCCCTCTTGCATTTTTTTCTACATCATAATGACATTGTTCAAGACATCCACCTGTCTAAGACAACCACTTTTCCCCTCGACAATGGGTGGCTGTCTTGGACAATTTCAACTGTACTTGCACAACAAAGGTACACAAGACAATAGTCACACACAGCGACAACTGAAGAGTTTGAAACATGAAATGCGAGGCGAGCTGACAAAATGAGTTACTTCTCGCAATCCACAAATGGCATTATATTTGGCCAAAAATCGACACTATATAGGGTGAAATTTGTAGATTTTCTATTCATGCCATATTCTTTAGCTATGACTATATCATGCCTTTTATTATTTTGTACTTATAAATTGTAAAAACGTCACCTATAGTAGGCCTAAGCGTGATGTATCTATTTCCATAAGGCTAAAATACGATAAGTAACTCATTTTGTCAGCTCACCTCGTAAATCATTATAGGCGTAGGACAGATATGCAACAAAGCTAATTTTTTTTCTCCATGATATATCGTCTCGTCTAATAATAATAAAGACCAAAAGTCTACTTTTATAGTGCCAGCTCCCTGGTAATGCTGTAGGTCCTTCACAATTAAATAAAATTTCAAGGGCTTACATAATTAGACGTTTCGTTTTTAGTTTAGTTTTAGTAAGAGTTTTACGGCACTAGCAACACAATAAAGTTATATAAGTGCCGAAGATTAGAGGAGTTACAAGAGAGTAACAAACACAAAAAAGAAGGAGGGGAGATAAAGACGATAGATGTTTGATAGGAAAGAAGAAGCAAACCACACCAGAGCACCCGCTAACCACCCACCAGACGTTTAGTGCATACCCAACCATTCATGCACCCATAACATACCAAGCTCTGACAAAAAAAACACCTACTACACAAACAGCCAATCGCTGCGGCTGCTAATCACACTTGTTGGAAAGAGATTCAAATATTAGCTCAAAATAAGATTCATATATAAATATGTGTCTTTTTTAGACTCATTGTAAACAGAGTCAACATAGATGCCTCACATTAGCTCGAAATAAGATTAATATAAATGTGACTTTGGACTAATTTTAAACGCAGTCAACGTAGGAGCCTCTCTTAACTCTTCCCACCCACACGTCTCAATTCTTACCTATGTGAGCGTTTATGGAGTCCGACTTTGCTATGGACATCAGGAACTCGTAGAAGGAAATCCGCGGCAGATTGAAGAGAATCTCCTTCAGTGAGCTGAGTGGTGGGGTGCTGTGGGGGTCAAGAAAAACACACAAAAAATTTATAATGGTTGGAAGAGAATCTGCCTCCTTTTTTTTTTAGTAGAGGCTTTACAGCGCTCGCAACTGCATAAGGTCATAAGAGTGCCAAATGATTAGAGGTGTTACAAGAGAGTAACAAACATAAAAAAGAAGAAGGGGAGAAAAGGACGATAAATGTTTGATAGGAAAGAAGAAGCAAACCACACCAAAGCACCCGCCAACTGCCCACGAATCTGTCTCAGTGAGTGGTGACGACAACAACAACAACAACAACAACAACAACAACAATAATAACAACACTATGACAACTGGTAACATCTTCTTCATGTATGTGTCCAACACATCGGAGTCCCAGACATGGAACCAACGGACGCAAAATATCAGCTGATACTGCTCTTCTTCAGCAAGGAAACTGCAGAGCTTCGTAAACAGATGCCTACGAAGGATAGTGGGGATCAAGTGGTACAATCGAGTCACAAATGCTCAACTGTGGGAGAGAACAAGCCAAAGGCCAGTAAAGGAAGGCATACAGGTGAAGAAAAGGAAATGGATGGGACACACCCTGAGGAGACCCTCGACAAGCATCATCAGACGGGCTTTAACGTGGAACCCACAAGGAAAACGTAAGAAGGGAAGACCAAAAATGACATGGAGGCGAGCGGTACAAGCGAAAATGGAAAAGGCAGGGACATCACGGAAACAGCTAGAAAAGGATGCTCAGGACAGACTTCGATGGAGTAATGAGTAACGTTGTTGATGGCCTGTGCTCCACTGTGAGTTAAAAAGGGCAAGAGAGAGAGAGACTGCTCTTCTTGGAGAACACAGAGAGGCACTACAGAAACATTACTGACTTTGTTACCCCCTAAATGCACTGGATACACACACACACACACACACACACACACATACACACACACACACATACACACACACACACATACACACACACACATACACACATACACATACATACACACACACACAGAACATACATACACACACACACATACACA
>NW_004798436.1:76026-93526 GCF_000002075.1 Aplysia californica
CACACACACACACACACACACACACACACAAACACACACACATACAACAACAACAACAACAAAGCACAGAGCAAAGAGGAACTACTTTAGTGAGTTGAACATTGGGGTACTGGGTAGATCAAAACTACAAAAGTAAGAACACAAAGACAAAACAAGAAACTACGAACAAATTCTTATTGTGCCTTTGAGGGCAAAACATTGAAATGTCTTCAGAAACTTTGTGCAGACTTAGACGTGTCCTGTGATCATACCTGTAGTCAACTCTGTCCAGCAGGGGGTAAATGGATCGGAAGAACTGCATCGCGTCGACGCCGTCTGCCGCTATGTGAGGGCTCTGATGGACTTTGGCGTCTCTTTCCCCGGACGTCGGCACGATGACAGGGTCCCGGGGACTCTGCATTGTCTGGAGGAGGCCGCGGTAGATCTCCACACTTTTCTCCAAGAACTCTGCACAGAGCAGAAAAAATAGAACTATAATAGGGAGATGTAACAGTTATACAGAACACAGCAAAGCCATAAGAAGGTTTGACCAATTAACCATATGTTTAGACAGATAAATACACCCCTTAAGGAAAGGGAAAGGCATTGCAATCTGCAATGAGTTGTGGCATTTGTGATCATTACAAATTGCAAACAATCAAACAATGAGGATAAACATCCTTTCCAGAAGTTCTAGGGAATCAAGGTCTGAACCCCTTCACTGAGAAAATGCATACTTTTTTAGTTGAGTATCGTACCATGGATGCCACAGAAGCTGGCAAAATTTACCATTCCTATTTTCCTGCTAGACATTACATGTTAGTTCCACTAATCATCTGGCTCTAATTCTTCTGCACAGAGAAGACATTATGATGCACCCGAGCTCGTTAAACACAGGAGCCCCAAGTCACATTCTGTTCAGTACTCTGCCCCACATAATGTTCACTGAAGTACCTTCGTAAAAGAACTGGACTTGGAAGGCGTAGATGAAGTCGGGGAAGGAGATGAGGCAGTCTAGGGCGTCATCAATGAGCACAATTCTGAAATATAAAGCAATATATGTGTGTTACGACGGGGTGGAATCAGGCGCTCGTCAATTTTTAGGAATGTAGATTTATTGGTATCTTCTGAAATCTTATTCATTTGCCTTGATTTCAATGGAAAAAAAATACCCATCTATCTTGAATAGAAGTCGAGATATTTGCGATTGCAGGAGGAGCGGGCCGTCTATTTTAAGTGATAGAATTAGCGAGAAAACGTCCACCAAATTTTTGCAACTTCACTGGCTTGTGAGTGCCTCAAAATTTAAAAATTACATATTTTGTGCTTCTAATCAACATAAAAATGTGTTTTGGTATGGACATAAAAGTGTTGAGCCAAAAAAAACAGAAATTTGATCAAAATTGCCAAACTGGTGGAAAAATTCCTGTTTCTTCTATTTTATTATTTTGACGAGCCCCTGATTCAACTATGATGCCCCACATATCATAAAATCCTCCATAACTAATCGGTTTACACAAAAATAGGGACTGCAAATAAGCCAGCAAAGGACAATACCATGATACATATATATGTGAGGTGTACTGACAAAATGAGTTACTTCTTGGATTTTAGCTCTATGGAAATTGATACATCAACTTTACAAGTGAAGTTTGTACAATTAGTAAGTATAAAATACTAAAAGACAAGGTAGACTTGAACAAAATGGCATCAATTGAAAATCTATAAATCTGACCCCAGTGTCGATTTTCTGTCAATATTCACATTCTTGGATTGCGATAAGTAACTCATTTTGTCTGCCCGCCTCACATATATAAAGTGGCATTGGCATTATTGCTTGAAGCTATACAAGGTCATCATCAACAAAACTGATTACATCATTTTTTTGGGATGTCAGATGCATAAAATAGACTATTTTCAATACTGCCAAAACTGTCTGTTCAGCTTCATCTCAATTTTGTATGATATGTAACGACCTTACTTTCCCACTCCAAATGTTAACAACAAAGAAAAGAAAAAGAAAAAGAGAAACTTTTCGCCTTTCATCTCTGGGAGTAGTTTTGAATTTTAAAGGTATGCGTGCAAAAAAATTTACAAAAAGTCACCTAATGATATAACATCACACCTTTGAATGTGATCTATCTTTAACAATTTCACAAAGCATGTCATAGCTAGCCTGCTGTTAGTGTGTCACTCCCAATTCTTGAACTTCCATAACATTTCCTCAGTAGGTATCAATTTTCCTGGACTATTCTTATTGATTTATTCAGAGCTCAAGAACTTCAGAAAGGTGGTTCTACGTACCTGGCTGTCTTCTGGACAAGTTGAAATGGGAAATCCGGGCACAGAAGACCAAGCAGAGAGTGATACTCTTGGATGCTCAGCAAATCTGAAAGGCAAGTCAACAAGCAGAGGTCAGGATATAGTGATACAAGGATGTGAGGACAAAGTTTCTCTGAGGTGTCACGGTACTAGGCTGGAGGCTGACAATAGATGACTTTGTACGAGGGTGACAGTAACACACTGATCAGTGCGAAGACCAACAGAAACATTTGTGTCACGACGCAGTGGAATCAGGCGCTCGTCAATTTTGGGGCATATGGAGTTATTGGTAGGCTATCATCTTACAGGTTGTTCATTTGCCTTGCTTTTGATGAAAAAAAATCCATTTATCTTGAATAGCAGTTGAGATATATTTGCAATTGAAGGAGGTGGGGTCGCCTGGTTTCAGAGGTAAAATTAGTGAGCAAAGTCTGGTGACTTCCATAGCTCAAGAGTCCACGGAAACTACAAATTTAAATTGGTTGTGCTTTTAATCAACGTTTTTTACATTAAACCCACAGATAAAAGCGTTTTTGAATGGACATACAAGGGGTTGAGATAAAAAATAAAAATTCGAAAAAAAATTCTAAACTGACCGAAGAATGCCGATTTCTCGGATTTCATTATTTTGATGAGCGCCTGATTTCACTACGATGCCTCACATAATATGGTTAATCCAAAGAACAATTCTTGTAAAGGAAAGAAAAAAGGAAATATTATTTACGTTGCTAATTAATATGTTTATTTGTATACTTTGTATAAACCTAAGTGGGTTGCTGGGCATTTGGTGAATGGATGAGGAGCACATTGCAGAGGAAACAAAAGGTTTTCAAGAAAATCTCAAGACAAACACATTTGAAGCTGCTGACACATTGCCTGAAAAGAGCTCTAAACTGCAGTTTTATTTTTTATATTGATACATATATTTTCACTAGTAAGACATACAATATTATGGATATAATAGACCTTAAATATTACATTCTGAACTAAGGTACCACATGACGATCTTTCTAGAACTCACCTCCTTTCTTCCCAATCTGCCGGAAACATTTCCAGAACAACACCACAAAGGATGCTCGGTTATGAGGTGTACTCCGGATGAAGCTAAACTCTCGGAACATCGTGTGGTTGCCATCTCGAAGACTGCAGAAACTTTAACAATACAAGAAAAAAGTAAAAATCTCGTCTGCATCAAATCCTCATCACAAAAATGAACGTAACACTTGTGGGACATACCTTAGAGTCAATAATTAAGATGGTCTTTAAAAATTTGGTGTACGACAATAGTGACTTAATGACAGAAGTCAGAAGTGACAATTTAGTAGACCTACCTTCTTCATAAACTTAAACAAATTTTCAACCAATTAAAGTTATAACACAATGTATAGCTCTTCGACTTTGAAAAAACATTATCTGTTAACATAAAAAGAGACACTCACTATTCACACAGAAACTTGGCAGGGACGACCTTGGGATTTTCCTCTCTGTGCTCTAGCAGCTGTGTGATGCTGTCCTCGAGATACGCCAGTATATTGTGTTTGGCTGAAAACATCAACACAGGTACATCACGGTCAAATTATCTGTCCTTTTTAGACTTATAAATTTTATGCAAGCTATGACTGCTCAAATTAGGTCAAGAGTTAGAAGTTTCAGTCCTATATTCTGCTTAAGGCCACAATATGGGGTTTTTGGGATCTAGTGTAATTATATATATATTGGGGTCAGACAATGTTTAACTCACTCAATCCTGTGACCGAGATATGTGGGTCAGCTCGTGGGCTGCGTCCAATCTCACAACCGAGATAACTCGGTTCTATAGTTTTGTTCCGTATACTAGTTATTTCGTTTCGGAAAACGGCATCAAGTTTTATATATGGTCAGTTTATTATTTGCCAGGCCAACTCTGCCCACAGGGGTGCTGGAATTTTGTTTTTACTGTTATTACACACAGAGAAATTGCGCTTTTTATAAAGGCACTTTCAGCACATTTGTTCACACTGATCAGCTGAGCATGTCTCGCAATCGATTCTCTCTCCCTTTCTCACACATACATTTCTTTTATTCATGAAAGTAGTCAACAGTCTTTATTATACATGACACACAATTTATAGATCTAGACACTCGCAAGCATATTATCTCAATATCCATGTAGGCTTACTCTTGCTCATTTGGTCATGAAAAAAAATAATCCACCAAAAATGCCAAAATTTTTGTACAACACCTCAAAGCAAAACTACTCAGGCAACATACTTCAAATTCGGTACATCCATAGATCCATCTTAGGTTGTACTTTGTGCAAAATTTCAAAGCAATTGGATTATATTTGTGGTTACTAGTGGGCCCTTACGTAAGTGCCAAAATGCCCGGTTTCTAGGTACAATTTCGGGAAAAACTCCAAGGATAGAGTAAGTTAAGAAACTTTTTTTGAAGCTGTTTAAGTGCAGTATAGCTGATTACTTTTTTATTTGACTCACCGGAGATGATTCACACAGCATTTGAGGGCACCAATATTTTTCTGAGAGGCGGTTCATGAACAAGTTTCGTGTTTTGTCCTCGGCAAAGTATGCGCGCAAACGCTGCGCGAACCATCTCTTACCAGGCAGCCGACCTTTGTTTCGTTTCATGCAAAGTTTCACCACAATTGGCTGGAAATTTTTGAGTTGTCAACCCGGAAGGAAAGTTAGTCACACTGAGGCCCTACTTTCATTTCTCAGACTGGTGTCTGTTCTTGCAAGACTTTGGCAGTACGATGGCAGCACATTTAGTTTAAGTAAGTTTTTTACGGCACATGCAACACAATAAGGTCGAAGATAAGGTGTCACAAGAGAGTAACAAACACAAAAAAAGAACGAGGAGAGATCAGGACGATAGATCTTTGATAGGAAAGAAGGAGCAAACCACACCAGAGTACCCGCCAACCGCCCACTTGGCAGCAAAAAAAGCAAACGTTTTTCAAGTGTTTGCACGACTTTGACAGTTCAGAAAATTCTGATTATGATATTTTAGACCATGGGGATCCTTATTTCAATGTAAATGAGCATCAAAGCACTGATTCTGACAGTGAATGTTCTAGATCTAGACTAGGCTTTCAAATGCACTCCGCTTCGTCTGGAGCCCTGCTTTTTTCACATTATATAAGGATTACGCATATTGATTACCTTGCCTATTCATGAGTTTGGACTTTTTATTCATTTTGAAACACAAAACACAATAAAAGACAAACACAAGATTAATTTTGGGGGGTTTTGTTGCTTTTGAAAAACATTTATACGACATTACATCAATAAATTTTGGCGAGCAACAAATTTTAGCACATTTTCAAAAAATAATTTCTAAAAAACTATAAAAGATATTGCCTTTCTGTTTTTTGTGTCATATTGGGCATGTATAGATCTGTTATGTGCGTAAAAATGGAGGCTGCATGTCTTTAGGAAGGGTGTTGTTTGAATTATTGATACCCCCAAAAACGCCGGTCTTTGGCGCACGTAGACCCGCAAAAGGCCCAGTCTCCTGTGAGTTAACTATCAGATTTTGAGTTCAAACTCTAAATTCCTTCTGCTGCATTCCTAGTATTTCCATAAACACTCTCTTTGCATACCACTGAAGATCCAAGCCATAAACTGATTAATAAAGTAAACATAAAAATACAACCTTATAATGTAGGGTAGGCCTACTCAATTAAATCATTAGTGGAATTAATGTAGTAAAAGCATAGGTCAAAGCATCTGAAGGGAAACCTCATATTGAATGCTAAGGCTTAAGGAACGCTCACTGTATGCACAACGACAATGTAAAGTTTTTAAAAAGGTGAAACAAATAAAATTTATAAAACACGGCAGGTGAAAAAATTCTCACCGAGGTACTTATCAGCAGACATAGAAAAATTGTCATCGCTGAGTATTGACATCTTTGCCAGTTATTGCACTGGGGCGGTCCAGAAGAGGATACTACTTCTTGTTGTTGAGTCGGGGTTTTATTTAGATTAGAAATACCTCCCAGCTTCGAATCAAACAAGGCCGGGCAATGTTCGGTCGCCGTGGTACAATTCCAAGTCACGTCACAAGTGAAAGTATTAAAATAAATAGCTACAGCCTGATTTACAAAAGTGATCTTGCTTTTTCACGTAACAAAGCATAAAGTCAAATCCAATCCCACTTTTAATCAGGCTTCTTTTATACTTTCTTCACAAATATCGTGAAAAGCAATTTGTCACTGAGTGAATTCGTTTGTCGGCTGCAGCTTCGTTCGCCATATTGTTTACAATCTCTACGAGACAGCAAACAAAACTATAGAGTAGGTTTCGTAAATACCGAAGGCTATTTTTGATAATCTTGAAGTACAATTCAAGGCACACAAAGTGTTGAATCATTCACTTTAGAATCAATCCCATCAGAAATGTTAAAAAATATAGTCTAGATTCTAGACCTGGTTTGTCATGTTGGTTTTTTGTTTTTTTGTCTTGACTAGGATTCGAAAATGTCGAAAGAATTACATAGGTATTTCAAATATTTTGAGAGTGACGTCCCTTACTCAAAGTAGTCAAAAAACTTTTATTTTTCTGCTACAATTTCAAAGAAACAACATGGCATTCAGATAGCAACAGGTGTTCTAGTTCACGGCAAGTATTTTTGTAATATGACCTGTTAAAGCGACTATACTGGGACAATGATTGGAAAAGCATTGCATTACACCTCCCATATGGAGAGTTAATAGTTTGGTCAGATTATTTGAAGACGTTGACTAACGGTTGACTGGACCCCTCCCTTTCCATCCCCCCCGGCAACTGACGTTAGGATTCGGTCAGTCTGGAATAGAGATCTAGATCTAGTAGTAGATCTAGGCCTATAATACAGTATACAGTAGATCTAGATATCTAGCATAGATCTAGAATCTAGATATAGATCTACTGACTACAGACCCTGTTAAACGCCATGAAGCATTAAATCGTCGAGTATCAGATTCGTCGTACTCACAAGAGAACTGTCTGTCAGTTTTACCAAACTATTCTGTTTATTTTTCTGTCTGTCGTTCCAGTGCTCTTTTAATCCGTAATTGGCTCGGGGGGGAGGTCCATCCTCCTCCTGGCATGTTAGACTTGGATCATGTTAGATTTACTAAGATTAGTTTTTTTTTTAGAGCAGTCATGAAGTCTTACAAGGTCTAATGTATAATGTTGCTGCTAATACTCGTTAAGAAACAATTTTCAGTGATATATTACACAAGATTATGTACATCGTTTTGCCTGTCTGATCTTGAGAACAAGCCAGTTGGATCCTGTGTAGGGATCATAAGAGATTGAAAGGTCGAAGAGTCTATAGGAAAATATTTTATAGTCAGCCTTTTGCTTCACCAGTACTAGATCTATCTATCTAGATCTAGATCATCTAGTACTTCACTCAAAACTGTTTTTCGCTAACAATTTTGTTCTTGTCTCAGTGGTATCTCCCCATACAGAAAGCCTTGAAACCCGACAAATGAAAGCGATCCATTCCTGTCGAAGGAAACCAGCCCATCCCGTGCTGAGCAAATAAATTTGTTCTCTTCATAATAATGACAATAAATTTGTTCTCTTTTTATAAAATAATGATACGCAGTTAGAAGGCCCTATACAGGTATCCTTGTCCTATCCAGACTCTGTCCAGCCCCGCTAGGAGTTATAACACTGTTACCCCATTGATTGTCGTCTATTATTGTGTAGAGGAATGAACACCTCCATAGGAATGAATGTCTGTGTTAGAGTCATAAAAAATGCTGATGATGAAGAATGTGTTGGTTTCAAAGCTATTAATTAATTTTAAAAGTGGTTTTTAATTGCAGTCGAAATTGTCCAATACCACCAACCATAATTATATATTTTATTGATTATCAAGGAGAAGGTGGTCATCTTAATAGACAGGTGGTCTTCTAGGACAGTGTCATTATCATACATGGGATGAGGGCTCTCGTGGCCTAGAGGTTAAAAGGTGTTGGCCTCTCATTCAAAGGTCCCGGGTTCGAATCCGGGTAGTGACCGAAAAATTTTCTTCTCTAAAATTGTCTCCTTTCACCTCCTTTCCTGCTCTCTAGCAATGTTCTGTTGTCTGCTTTCATTTCCACTTTCTGCCCCCACCCCCTCACCTCCTTTGCCCCCTCCTCTGGGCTCCTGACTCTTTCTGCAGCCATTCTACTGTTACTCCTTGGCTCCTCCTTACTGCTGTCTTTCTGCCACACCCCTGATCTTATGGTAGGAAAGATATACACCTAGCCTTCTCGGACAAGGGCGAAAAATTTCGGAGGGCCTGTGTGCAAGTTGCGAACGTTAAAGATCCCTTGGTGGTCTAAAATCGATAAGAGTAGGCTTCGGCCGCCACCCGGGCAAAATTCAAAATTTCCTACCAACTGGAAATATTAGGGGTGTCCGCGCGCTCATGACCTATGCAGTTGCGAGCGCGGTAAAACACTTTAAAAAAACAAAAACAAACAAACATTACATGGAATATATAATATGAGGAGCAGAGAGATACAAAACCTGCTACATTCATTTTAGCACTTTTGAGAAAATCGGCCTTTGCTGCTATACGCATAAAAACTTGCGTAAAAAGAAAATTTTTTTGGTGACTTTTATGAAATATGTCTTGGCTTTTGGCCGAAAACACTTTATGCATCTGATAGCCGGTAACAATGTGCGTTTAAAATATATTTTTAAATCTCAATTTTTTCCCAAAATGTCGCTTGGCGGGTTTTGCATCTGACCCCGTCATATACACTGCAATGGGGAAGTGGTTTGTCTGTAGGGGTCATTGTCTTGGACGGGTGGTTGTTTGGGCAAGTTCGACTGTACCATGACCAGTACTGTACTTATAATGTTATATCTCAATCAAAGTCATATATATGAGCTTTTGCCAAAAGGTGGGGGTGTTTGCTTAAGGACTTTTTAAATCAACCACTACTCATGGTAAAATATGTTTTCTTCTGAAAACTTTATGTATATGGCAAGGAAATAAGTTGGTCAAGCTGCATGAGCAAGTAGATTGATGTGTGCATCTTATATCTCTACATACATAGAAAGATAATAGTACTAAAAATAGGGCATTTTTTACTCATCCTGAGTGCACACGTAATTGTATGTTAAATACAGAATATTGTTAATCTTAAACTATCAAACAGAAGTGCATTCAAACATTGAAAATAGTTTGTATACACCATCATAACAGCGTGTGTCCATTAAAAGGGTATTATTTTTTTATATTAATGATGTTATTGCTGAGTAAAATTTATAAGTTCGTTCATAACTCGTGTCATAATTACATCATCAGACTTTCCAAGGTCTAGAAAACCCAAATCGTTAAACATATCATCCCGGGGAATGACCGGTATTAAACATTGGTTTGACATTGATCCATCAGAAGGGTAATTTTCCGCTCCATCGCATGGTTTTGCTTAAATATATGCCCTCTCATTTACAGGACATGTCCATCTGTTTTGTCTTTGTTTGGATTTTGTTATGTCAATTCAATTTCAATTAGCAAACCAAATGACATTATAGAAAATGTAAGAAGAGTCATTTTCTGTTTATAATAATTTTTTTTTTCCTTTTTATATTTTCAGTGAGTAAACCTGTGTGTTGGTTGCATTGAGTGAGGTGAAGTGAAGCAGCCCGCACTGATGTCGGGGACCGTGGTGACCCTGAACGTGGGGGGCGTTGTCTACACCACCACCACCTCCACGCTGCTCAAGTTCCCAGAGTCCATGCTGGGCTCGATGATGAGCAACGGCCTGCCCAGCACCCTCGACGCCAATGGGCACTTATTCATCGACCGCGACGGTTTGATATTCCGGCATGTTCTCAACTTCCTACGCTCTTCACAGCTGTGTCTGCCTTCTAATTTCAAAGATTTTGATCTTTTGAGTGCTGAAGCAGACTTTTATCAGATCTCTCCATTAATCGATGCAATCAATGATTTGAGAGACAACTGTTCTGTGAAAGGCCGGACGTTTTATTTGGAGATAACGGAAGTACGCACGGGCTCAACGGCCACGATGCCAACTAGCAATTCACGGGTGAAGACGATCTTACTGGGTCGCAAAGATATTTTATTGACGTTACCCCCGGCTGTGATTGGCTCTGATTTTATCGAGAGACTCTGCTGCAAAGAGCCGGAGGAGTACACGGAGCTGGAGCTGTTCGGAAGTCCGATGCGCCTGAGAGTGGGCGAGGAGCTGCATAATTTAGGGTGGAAACTCATCTCGTCGGACCTGTCCACATCCTCGGGTTTCGACAACCGGTCTCAGGTGGGCATGAGTCTGATCATTGAGCATACGTACAGGGACCGGTGGAGCCGCGACTTCGACCCCGACGAACCCATCAAGATGAACCCGAACCACAATGTGATGCTGCTGGAGGAGGCCAATGTCTGATCAGAGTGGGAAAGTGGACGAGCGGTCAGAGACTCGTCAGACCGATCCATTGCGACTTTCATTCTCACTTTGACCTTTCGATACTCCATTCACAAACTACTGTGCATGTGTACCCTCCTAGTTTCGACGGCGGATGAAATGGGCAGTAAGTTTCGTTCTGTGGTGTCGCGGCTTGATTTAAATGGCTGTGATTTGGGTCACTATTTCGGTTTGTAGTTTATATTAAATTATATTTCCAAATATTTCAACTTCTTCACAAATGAGCTTTATTTACTATTTTTACATTCTACTTCCTGAAAATATATATTATAGGTTCATGGCCTTTACTTGCTTGGTTCGTCTGTTCTCAAGTATTTTGCGAGTAGTATAATAATGAATGGTGACACCACAGGCTATTGTTAGCAGCACTTGGAGGGTTACATGTTCTGGTGGTTTTCTGTCTCCCTGGAAAGTTCTGTAGTTGCCAGGGACCTACACTCGGACTAGATGACCTTTCTGTCCTGTGCCAAACCTGGCGTGCGGACCTTTTGTTGTTTTAGCTTGACCTAGATCTCATTGTTGCTGTTCTTGATTGGATATAGGATTGGACAATCAATTATTTAAGGTGGGGGGGGGGGGAATTGTTGTTCCAGTATTGCATGAACACTGTTCCCGTGTAGCACTGTATTGTTACGTCAATTGTTTCCGATTTAGAGTCAGGGTTCGTGCCTGTTTTATCATTATTATATATATATATATATTTAATATGTGTATTTTGTTGCCATATTTTAATGTTTTACAGCACTGTGATTGTCTGTATCATGAGCTATTGTTGTTTAATAGCTGAAATGCTGCTGGCCAGTAACAAAGGCCACCTGTAGGAGAATGTGTGCACTGAAGCTGTGGAGGAGCTGTGAAGCATAGCTGCCAAACAGCATGTCAAAAAAAATGTATGTAATACGTTTTTGAGGGTGTGAGAACGGAGCTGAAGCCCATTCTTTTGTCAGAAAATAAGTTTTCTGTTTTGTATTATCCAGGCCGAAGGGCTAGAACCCATATATATATATATATATATATATATATATATATATATATATATATATTATCTAGATCGGAAAAGTAAAGTAAAGTATGTTTTCTTTTATATATAAATATATTGCTCTTCAGGGACTTGCTGTTGCTAGAGAAAAAAGTATAAACTTTGAAGACCATATTTGCTAATAGTAATGAGAAAGAAGTAGTTGTGGCCTTTACCACAGGTAATTAAATTGAGCAGGAATTTATTGAAGAATACACTTAAAATAATATGTGTTGGAGGGTTTGGATCTGTTCGCATCCTTGTGAATTGTTTTATGTTGGCTGTCTTTGGACACTAGCTTTATTTTTTAGAAGAGATGGGGATAGTGTAGAAAACTTCAGTAGTAGATAAGTTCTCAGTTTTGCCCCCCCCCCCAATTTTTTTTTTAAATTGTCACTTTTGAGTGTTGTGCAATCTTTTTCCTTGTCAGGATTTTAGTGGCGTGTTTTCTGTGGATGGTTGCCAGGTGTTCCCTGTGTTGTTTGCTGTAAACGATTACGGTACATTGGCGGACCTGATAAAAAACAAAAATCATAACTATCTTAGACCTGCCTTGCCTTTTCATGTAAACATTGGAGTCAGCTTTTCTCAACTGAAATCAGCGTGACCTCCAGTTTTGGGTTTGTTTTTTTTTGGTTTAGCTGGGTTTTTGGTTAAGAGAAGTTGCTCAAACATAAGGGGGAAAAAATGGGGGATTTTATGAACTGTCAGTTTACTGACTGTTTTCGGATTAATCATATTTGGTGGAAGTGAACTCCTTTGTTGTAACATAATTTGAGTTCAACGGAAATAGAGTGTGGTCACCTTTCAAGGGCAAGCTGGTGCTTCTTTGCTGCTTTTTTATTGCTGCTGTCAAGGTGAAGGGGGGAGAAAGGAAAGGGTGGAGGGGGGGGGGGCATCAATCTGATTGCTGAGGTACATTCAGCTTCAAATAGATATTATTGCTTCAACACTTAGAGGTTGATGGTCGCGAATCATTTGAGCTTTATATGGCCGGCTGTGTGGGATGGGCGGTGAATGGACATTTCATTTCGTTTGTAGGACAGGGTTTGTGTGTGTGTGCTAGAAAGTAGGAAATGGTCTCTTGACTGATTTGTCAAAACTATTTTTTCTGTTGCTCAAATATTTGTACAAGTATTCCAGTTCTGTGTAATCTTTGGTCCACCTTTTTGTAAAGGGATGCCCAAAGCTAAGCAGAATATTATATAATATATAAAGGATGTCCAAATCTTGGACTATTTGATAACTTTACTTTAGAGGGCTCTAAACTGCTGGCAAAGTGAGTTGAAGTTTGTCTTGCCTCTATGGCCACTTTCTTTCTGTGTTGACTTTACTTTTTGTGCGCTCCAGTAAGTTCTTCTTTGTGTTTGCCTGCTAGATCTTTTTTGTGTTTGCTCGCTAGGTCTCAGGGCAACTAGTTTTTGCGTATGTGACTGTTTTTTCTAATTTTTAGGGTCCTTGCTTTCAGGCAGCCACATTCCAGTTTCGAAGATACTCTTTATTTTTTGTTCTATATATGGACTAGAGTATTTTTAGTTTTGGTAGGAATTAATTTTGAATTTTACCGAAGTGGCAGTGGGAGCATGCTTTTATTGATTTTAGGACCGCCAAGGGATCTTTAACGTGGGCAACTTGCCCAGGGGACCTCCAAGCCTTTTCTCTCTCATCCGAGAAGGCTAGGTGTTTGATCTTACCTACCATAAGATCAGGGGAGTGGCTGAAAGACAGCAGTAAGAAAGAGCCAAGAGTAGCAGTAGAAGGAGTCAGGAATAAGGGAAAGGGGAAGAAAGGGGGCCTGGGGGGTTAGGGTGAGAAGATGATGATGGAAGCAGATGACAGAACAGGACGAGGCAACAGGAAAGGAAGAAAAAGGAGAAGATTTGTTTGTGGCTGGCAGGTTTCAATCCTGCAACCTTTTGACTGAATGGCATACACTGCACTTCTGGACCTCATCAATAAAAGTGATTTGACTGTACTTGAAATTGGCTGATTTAGGGCAAGCTGGTATACTATGTTCTCATTTTTTTCCAAAATTGAAACCCCACACCCCTTTCCTCCTTTTCCATTTGGCAATTATTTTTTAAGATCATTATATGCCCTATTAATTATTACTTCATGTGAGGTCCACCCTTTCAGCTGATAAGGGTGTCTTTTATTTACAAGTTATAGTGTGGGCACCAGAGTATAGATTACAAAGAAACATAAAGTAGAAATTGTTTGTACTGTGATACCTTACTTGGTGACAATCTTTCTGACTTTCCATCTTTCTCACTTGAATCTCATTTTGTCTGTCTAATTGTGCGTGGTTGCAGGGTACCATTGGTACAAGTTATTCCTCCTTTTTTTTGTTCTTCTCTCCATTGTTTCTTTCTTTTTGTCTGTCTTTTGCCCCCTCTCTTCCTGGTTGTACTTAATGGCCATTATCATATCAATGCTTCTCCTAACTCATTCAAACCAGTCATGTTAAGCTAATTATAGTCAAATTTGTCAAAGATGGCCTTACATTGTTGAGGAGAAAAGTAGTTGCCTTAGACAGGTCGTTGATGTCTTGGTTAATGTCATTATAATAATTATTATAAGAAAAAAAAAACCCAAGGGAGTAAGTGGGAAGTGGTTGTTTATACAGGTGATTGTCTTGGACAGGTGGCCTATAAGAACAGGTCCGACTGCGCTCTGATTTGTACATGTTCTGTTGTGCCTTAAGGAACAGTTTTTGGTGGCTTGTATTCTTCAATATATATATAAGCATGTTTTGCTTGCACAGACTCTCTTGCTGGTGGAAGTGCGTGTGTCGTGTATTGGTTGTCAGTCTTCAGGTCAAATTTGTCCCTTTATTATATATATATATAATATATGTGTGTATATATATATTTATAAATATATATGTGTGTGTGTATATATATATATATATATATATATAAATCATTTAGGAAGCGGGCTTCTGACCCTGCCTATCAGGGCCCACCCATACTGAGAGGGATACAACATCCCTTCAGAAAGATCCGAGATACTCGACAAAAATGTTTCCCACTCTGTAATCAAACTCGGGTTTTCTGCGTGGGATGACGAAGTGCCTAACCACTACACCACAGACACTAGTGTGTTTGTCCTTCTCAAGGTCATGATGCCAGAAATATTACTGCTCGGTTCGACTTGTTGTCCTGCGAGTTCACAAAGCTACTTCCTTGACAAATGACTCATCAAGCATATCTTGCACACTGTCCGGGTGTTTCGTATTTAATTTATTCATAAGTTATCTGAATATTTTTGTACGAGTTGATCTAATTCGTGCCCGTTGTTTGTGTGTCACTGCCATATCTTTGCTGTCGAGGACTCCAAAAGGTAGAGACGTGAGCAGAGTAAGCCTGATTCCCAGTAAGGACTTCTCTGTTGACATCCACCCCTTGACGCTCATATGACCTTATGCAGTTGCGAGCGCTGTAAAAACTCTACTAAAACTAAACATATCTTTGCTGTCGAGGACACAGCTTTGGTTGATGCTACTGAGTGAGTGTACATTTACATGTTGTCCATAAATAGCTTGAAACTTTGAGGGTGTTGAAGTATCCCTATCATTTATTTCTCTTTTTTTTGGGGCGGGGGGTGGGGGGGGGGGGGGGGGGTTTGTTCACATGAAGGGTGAAAGTACTCGTACTAGAGGTCTAGATCCAGTGGAGTCAGCTTATACCAAAACCTGTGAGACTGCCAGATATTCTTCCATTTAGTCGCATTTTCGGTTCAGGGAAATTGTTTGAATAGATTGCCAAATACCCTTCGGGGCGGTACTACTGACTGAAGTGTCTTTAGGCCATTCCCAAAGGGGGACATTAACCTGTTTTTATTATGCACAGTAGAATTGTAAATGGGCTGATTCATGGATGTCATGCTCATAACTGTGCCTGAACCGCAACAGGGAACTGCTGTTTTTTCTTTCCTAATCCTTACTAGCGTCATTTTACCTCTACTTCTTTCGTATGTTTGTCACTCTTGTGACCCGCTATTTCTTCCGGGGTGCCTTGATAGTCGAAGCAGACTTTGTGCTGTTGAAGCTAGAGAGGTGAGCAGAGTAAGTCTGATTCCCTGTAAGGACTTCTCTGTTGACTCCCACCCCTTGACGCTCATATGACCTTTTCATGCAGTTGCGAGCACCGTAAAACCTCTTCTAAAACAAAAAAATTAATAAATCAGTGATTCTTTGTTCTTTCGAATTGCCACTGTTTAAAAAAAATTACTACATTTAGCTTAAGCAGACTCTACAGTATATATCTAAAGAATGTTGTCGTGGCAGTGTTTTTAGTTGGAGAATGGTTTTAGCAATAATTCTGAGTTTGCTTCACTTGCACTGTATGCCTGGTTTTTAACCTGCCTTTGAAAGTTGATTGTGTTTGTGGTTGGTTGGCGGGTGCTCTTGTGTGGTTTGTTCCTTCTTTCCTATCAAACATCTATCGTCCTGATTTCTCCTCCTTCTTTTTTGTGTTTGTTGCTCTCTTGTGACACCTCTAATCTTCGGCACTTATATGACCTAATTGTGTTGCCAGTGCCGTAAAACGCTTACGAAAACTATACCTGAGTGTGTTTGTGCTTCTAGGCCATGTGCAATGTTTTGCTAATGTAAGAAAGTGTGTGGACTCTAATGACATGTTGTTTTGAATCAGCAATTTATGAATGATGCCAATGAAATAAATTTATATTTGCTACTGCCATGGTCAGCTTATGTTTTCTTGTTTGGTTGTTCACATTTGCTGTACGTGGGTGGTTGGCGGGTACTCTGGTGTGGTTTGCTTCTTCTTTCCTATTAAACATCTATCGTCCTTATCTCTCCTCCTTTTTTGTGTTTGTTACTCTCTTGTAACACCTCTAATCTTCGGCACTTATATTGCCTTATTGTGTTGCAAGTGCCGTAAAACACTTACTAAAACTAAACATTTGCTGTACTGCTTGGGGTAAACTATTTGTTACTGCAGAAGTTTTATGCCTCCATCGACCCAATTTAGATCACCAGGGGGCAAGCTGTTTCAACCCTGCATGTCAGGCCCAACGCCAACCCAGACTGAGAGGGATACAACGCCCCAACAGACAGACGGAGATACTCGATTAAGAAAAAACAACTCTCGACATGGCAAGATTTGAACTCAAGTCTTCTGTGTCTTGCTTCTTCCCTGCACTACACGGTATATTATGACCGTTATTGTGTCGATATGCTTCTCTTTGCAGGTGGTTGGAGGGTGCCACTGGTAGGTCCCGCATCTTTTCTTTTCCTTTTCCCTCTGCTGTTTCTGTCTCTCTGTGTGGGTGGTCGGCGGGTGCTCTGGTGTGGTTTACTTCTTCTTTCCTATCAAACATCTATCGTCCTTATCTCCCCTTCTTCTTTTTTATGTTTGTTACTCTCTTGTAACACCTCTAATCTTCTGGCGCTCATATGACCTTATGCAGTTGCGAGCGCCGTAATACCTCTACTAAAACCAAATTGTCTGTCTGTCTTGCTTCTTCCCGGCACTATCTGACCTTACTATCTGACCTTACAATCTGACCTTAGTATATGACCTTACTATCTGACCTTAGTATATGACCTTACTATCTGACCTTACTCTCTGACCTTAGTATATGACCTTACTATCTGACCTTACTATCTGACCTTTATGTGTTGATTTGCTTCTACTTCTATTTACTCAGTCCCTCGAATTGATCACTCCCCCCTCCCCCCTCCCCCTCCCTCCCCTTCCAGTACATTTGTAACCCCGGACT
>NW_004798436.1:96026-98151 GCF_000002075.1 Aplysia californica
TATGTATGTATGGAGCCTGCTTTCATTTAGGGTATAATGTTTCATTTCCATGTGCTTTCCCCGATTACGTTACACGAGGGACTTCACTCTTTATTACTTTGTCCTTTGAACTCATTATTCTTCTTCTGTCAATATCCCCTCGTGGAACTTTCCTCTCCAACCCCCAAAACACAAAAGATTTTAAAGAAACTAAAACAACCTCGAGCGTGCGTGGCAAAGACTCGGTGTTCGAAAAAAAACTATCTAACGTTGATCTAGTATGTCGTTAAGACCGACCATTCTCTTGGCGGCAGTAAAAGCCATATATATATATATTAAGTCCACAAGTATCCCTAAGTAAACATTTTCGTTCAGTTGATTTTTTTTATTTATTTATTTATTTTTAAATTTTTTTTAAATTTTTTTTTTTTTTTTTTTTTTTTTTTTGGGGGGGGGGCACTGATTAAATCACACTCCCCTGAAAACAGTAACTCCCTTGAGATCGGCACTCTGCAGGTTCAGGTTACCAGCTTCTGGTTTTTTGGAGTGTGAAGTCAACGCTGAAAGGACTCCGCCCTGCACCAAAACGACATGAGTTTGAATCAGTTCGCCGAGACTGGTTCGCCTTTCTCTGGCTTCCTGCTGGGATCTTGCATCCCACTCGACCTGGCTTGTCTCTGAATGATCACGTTTAATTTTCTTTCTTTTCTTTTTTAGTTGGGCCCGCAAAATATTTACAATAAACCAACCCTAAGGCTGCCAACTAAAACTTGGACCGTGGGTGGTTGGCGCGATGCTCTGGTGTGCTTTTCTCCTTCTTTCATATCAAATTAATATCTTGATCTATCATCTTTACCTCCATGGTTTCTTTTTTGTGTATGTTACATGTTACCTAAGAGGTTAAAATTAGAACCTCTTCCGCTTTTTACTCGCTTGTAATACTTTTAATCTTCTACAATTATATGCCCTATTATGTTGCAAATGCCGTAAAACTATTATATTAAAACTTAACTAAACTTGGACCGCTGACTGTTTGCAGAAAAAAAAGCCTTTCATTGAAGGGATGCAACAAAGGTGAACAGGAAAAACACAAAATTATCAGCATTTCTCCCCCTAGCACTGACCTCATTTATTTCCGGAGAACGGCGGAAGTTGCCGAGGGTGCAGATCGTCAGTAAACATTGGCCCGTGTCGCGTTTGACATTTTTTCCCCCCTTCACGCAGGCGGTCGCCGTGAGGGCGGCAGATCAAAGCAGTGTGTGGAGTGTGAAGGCAGTGCCTCATTCGGACGACCAAACGTGTGTGTGTGTCTGTCGTCTGTGTGCTGTGTTCTGCAGATCGCACCTGTGGAATAATTCTCGGATCAGTTGTACCGCAACCATTGTTTTTCTGAGATTTTGTTCAAATGTTTAGCTATAATGAGTAGCAGACGTGCAACCGAGTGTCTTTTGCTTTGAAGGAAGCTTCGTCGCGGTTGTTTAGTGAAACAGGTGTCGCCTTGTGTTGTGGTACAAGTGAAGCCAGTCGTGCATAATATTGATTATCGTGTGTGTGTGCGTGTGTCAATGTATGTGTGATTCAAATTTTGAAATAGCTGAGTGAAGCCGACAAGCAACGGTCTGTAGTCCAGGCCGATTGTTCATCGGATTAGTTCTTCGTCATATTATTATTAGCGTGAGAGCAATGCAAATGGTGGAAGCTTGCGTTCTGGTGAGGAGTACCCATAATTTGATTGTCAACACAACGGAATGAGCATGTCTGATACAGAGGAGAAGAAGGAGGACGAGTCGAGCGTGCGGGTGGCTATAAGGTAAGGTCTCTTGATATGGGTGTTTTGGTTCAAAATCAAAAGGTGATCAAGGTCTAATTTATAGCCTAGATCTAGGCCTAATGTTTGATGTCCGATTTATAATAGATCTAGATCTAGATTTCTAGACTATCTTTAGATTCTAGATCAAGATCTAGATCTAGATCTAGATCTAGATCTATCTCTAGCATAGCGATCTATAGTCTTTGCCCCTGACTTTGGACCCAAGCTAGATAATATATAGGCTACATTTTCATAGGATTCACGTGATAAAATATTTTACTATTAGAAGGCCTTACTAATAATTACTATTACAGAGGGGCTAAAATACCCCCCCCC
>NW_004798436.1:98321-99612 GCF_000002075.1 Aplysia californica
GGGGGGGGGTATTTTAGCCTGGCTCCGACTGGACACTCGGCTTTTGTCTTACTTAACTATCTCTAGTGTTTGTCTGGGCCATGGGTCGAGCTGAGTCATATTATTATCGTCACAGACTGCCCCTTGTCCCGAGCTCGCGATTGTCTTTACACGACACGACTGTCGCTTTTTTTGCAGAGTTTGATCTGGAGGCAGATCTCGATTCTACTAAGTCTAGATTTTCGTTCTTATCAAGGTTCTCGTTGGCAATGGAGGGCGCAAAAATAAATGAACTAGGAATTTTAAAAAAAATGTTTCCACTTAAAACTCTCCTCATTCAACTGCAAAGGCATTCTCTCAAAGACGCACGACTCTCACTCTCTCTCTCTCCCTCTCTCTGACTCTCTCTCTCTCTCTCTCTCTCTCTCTTTCTCTTTCTCTTTGTCTCTGTCTGTCTGTCTGTCTGTCTGTCTGTCTGTCTGTCTGCCTGTCTGTCTCTATCTCTCTCTCTCTCTGAACTCTCTCTCTCTCTCTCTCTCTCTCTCTCTCTCACACACACACACACACACACAAACATACACACACACACACACACGCATACACACGCACACACACAACTGTCATACAAACACACTCACACACGTGCGCTCGCACTTTACATCCCACGCTGGGCTTACAATATCTCCTGCATTAATTCACAAATAAGCTTAGTTGCGAGCGCCGTAAAACCCTACTTCTATAAAACTAACAAAACACATTTAATAAGCTTTTTTATACATATTCAACTTGAAAATAAAATAAGGCAAACAAATAAAACTCTTTTCCTATCATGTATTTATAGTTTTTGTTCGTAAAACCATACACATGACGAAAGCGCCGTCGAGATAGCCTTTTTGGCTGGACAAGAATTTGACCTAAATCTCTGCAGATAACGAGCATTTACTGTGTATACTTACGGGCTCAGAGATAGCATTGTTGTGAAAGGGGAACGAATCTTTGCACACACACGAGATTACTTTTCTTGTTATCACTTGCACTCAGTGAGGAAATAGTTTGCTTTACAGTTCTACAGTTCGAATGCATCTCTAAGATGTGTTTGAATTTCTTATGCTTGGACTTGGGAGATCTTCTGATTACAAAAAGGGGGATTTAGAGAACAGTAATCTTACTTATTAATATTATTATTATTGTCACAGTCGCACCCCTATCCTATCAGTACATTTTGTAACTTGTGTGTCTTGTAGAGTGTTGTACCCCATCCCCAACAACACATAGGCCTACACACACACGCGCACACACACACACACACACA
>NW_004798436.1:99790-101671 GCF_000002075.1 Aplysia californica
CGCTTTATTTTACCCCCCCCCCCCCACGCCCCTCAAAGCTGTATTTTTTAGTCTCCAAAGCAACAAAGTGCACAGTCTGTGACAGTGTTTCCAGTTGTTGACCGATCTACCTTCAGTACATGACACGTAGTTTCAAATGACGTAAAAAACCCAGTGGGGGCTACGATCTTTCAACACTTGCAAAAATCCTTGTTGGCGCAATCTTCCAGATCTGCACGTTTTTACTTGCACGGTACATTAAATTTGCTGGATTCGGGTAAGGTAATTATAAAGTAAAGGTCAGGGTTAGGGGGTTATATTATTATAATGGTCCCTAGTCTTGACCCTTTCGTTTTTATTACCCGAATTCAACAAATTCCAAATCCGGCAAATTTTAATATGAATAAAATTTGCAGCATGTGTAAGGTCGCCTTGTCGGTGCTCTGTCGTCTGCTCATCTGTTACTGCGAGCTGTTAGCGTTGTGTTGTCCAAAGCCTAAGCTGTGTTTTTGATAATTTTATATCTGGTTGTTATGTTAGACCGCAGTCGCCGAGTTTTCCGCTCATTGGTTTTTGTGTGAATAAAGTAAAGGTCGACTCAAGTTTTTACTGTTTTATGCTGAACGATAACGACGTCAGTCTGCTTATGAATGCGGAAGGAATGGATATAATATATAATATATATATATATATATACTATACACCTTTTTAAAAAAATAATTCATTATAATTAACGATCCCTCCTTGCAGAAATGAACGGTCTTCCTCTGTACGATTTTCTTCCGTTTGTCTTGCTTGTCTCATGCAAAACCTTTCATGATGAATAGTTAAGTAAATCTATCTTATTACCATGCACCCCCCCTCCCTCCACCCTTTTCCCTGTGCTTTGGACTGGACCTCGAGGTTTGTGAAGCCGACAACAATAAAATATGATTAATGAGGGATAGTTAACTCGGTGACTTGTAATTGTACGCGCGCCCTCGCGTCCTCATGTCCTCGCGTCTTTCTGTCCTCGCGTGCTGGCTCCCGCCCGACCCTTCCACCGTCCGCATCCTGGTCTCTTGGACCTCATTAAATTGAGAGGTAAAAAGTTCAGTCCATCCTTCTCTAACGATCACCTATACCTGTCTAAGACGATCACCTGTACAAAAGACCTCTTCACCCCCCCCCCTTTTGCGTTTTAAAATGATATTATGAAGACACTGTTCGAGACGTCTACTAATTCTGGTAACCATATAATCTCCGCTGACTAGGGGTTTCAAAGGGACGATTTATAATGGTGACTGACAGGGTAAAAAATAACCACAAAACTAAAGATGCAGAATGAATTTTTAAAAATGTACATATTATTATGTACAATACCTATTGCGAAATCCAAATATCCAAAATGAACCCCCCACCCATGTGGGCGCCACACAAATCTACATGTATTCGCACCAAAATCTAAAGCAAAACAAAGAAAAAAATCCGTTGTTACAATATGCGCTTACCTCTGAAAATGGAGTCTACCAGTCTTACGAACTAACTTTGTATTCAAATGTTGATGTACGAGCTGACACGAGATAACCACACCCGCCCATGGACCAGCCCCACCTTCTCCCCCCCCCCCCAAAAAAAAATACAACCCCAAACAAAACAAACACAACAAAAACAACAACAACAACAATAACAACAGCAACAACAACAATAACTACCAGTGCTTGCACCAAAATCCTAAGCAAAATGAACAAAAATTACGTTATAATATATTAGAGAGATCTATAGGCTACATGATATAATGTCTCATAAAGTGTAGTCTCCCAGTCCCCCTCACTGACATCTTGTATTCACATTTTAATGGACGTCATGATGGTCTTGTACACAGCACCCAGAGACGTCTGGAGAGAGAGAGAGAGAGAGAGA
>NW_004798436.1:103231-104565 GCF_000002075.1 Aplysia californica
TCTCTCTCTCTCTCTCTCTCTCACACACACACACACACACACACACGCACACACACACACACATTCCTCCTCCTCCCAACCCTATGTTTTAGATCTTTAAGGAGGCGGGCTGCCTCGTCTCTGTCTGTCTAGGCCGACATGTGGCGTGCGAGAAAACGAATAAACAGAGTTGGCACTTACTTGACCTTACTGTGTTGCAGGTGCCGTAAAACTCTTACTAAAGCTAAAAGAACATAAAGTTGAACATACATTCAGTAACATTCTCCTCGTACGCGATGTATTCTATATAGAAGTATCTTCTCCACTTTGGAATCAAACTCCCGCCCTTTTCCATGCGAGGCCTACGCCTGATGGGGCTTATAATGCTGGACAACCCTTGATTTAATCGAATTGTCACAGACAAAAAACAACAACAAAACATTACACCGATGAGGTCATCTTTTCTCTCCCTGGAAGCTGAAGGCTGCAGTCTGTGAGGAGAAAAAAAAAAAGTCTCTACACCCAAACAAGTACACTCCAATGAAACCAAACTTCTCCTCCTATAGGTAGAGCAATGCCCTCTTTTGGTGTAGGTCAAGAATTCTGGAAACCCCCGAAATCTGGGTTAGCCCGCTTGTCCTTAAAAGTGACCACATATCTACATTTCTATAATATAATAATGTCTTTGGCTTCGCTCAACAATGAACGTCTGTCTGTTCGTCCCTGCAATCTGCATCAACAACTCGTGGCCGCGCCGCACTCGGATTACCCTCACGTCGTGCAGCTCAACGATTAGTTAACGATACCATTTGGTTGTTGATTCTGTCGATGCGGGGAACGATACAATTCCGTTGTTGATCCTGTCGATGCGGGGAACGATACAATTTGGTTGTTGATTCTGTCGGTGCGGGGAACGATACAATTTGGTTGTTCATTCTGTCGATGCGGGGAACGATACAATTCCGTTGTTGATCCTGTCGGTGCGGGGAACGAGGGCACGGCCTGGCCAGACAGACAGGTCACGTGATGTCCGACATTATCGGCCCAATCAGGTGTCAGCTGTCGACGGTGCAGTATAAATCATTATGCCCCGTGCACACGGCCGGGTTGGGTTCATCGGATTGAGTCTGGGACAGACAGATCCCTCTGTGGTGTAGCAGTTAGGCGCTTCGCTGTCGCACGCAGGAGACCTGAGTACGATTCCCGAGTCGGGAGAATTGTCGCTCAGAGTATCTCGGTTTTTTACGTGTACTGGAATGTTGTATTCCTCCCAGTCCGGGTTGACCCTGGCACTGGCAGGCTGGGTCGGAAGCCCGCATCCTAAAATACTAAACGATCTGAATTGTGTCCATTTG
>NW_004798436.1:108284-110042 GCF_000002075.1 Aplysia californica
CCTGTGTCCAGCGTCGTCCCTCACTCACGCGCCAATCAGTGTCCGGCGGGATGTCCGTCCGGTGTCCGGTGTCCGGTGACCGGAGTGTGGACAGTTCCCGCCCTGGGAGCCTGGCCTTGTAACAGATGCCGCTCCTCACTGGACGGGACAGGTGAACATAAGTGAACACAGGTGAACACAGGTGAACATAGGTGACGCGCTGACCGCCGGCTCATGACCACAACAGGCGTCAACTCCGCAGCCTCTGGGGTCAGCCTCCGTCTCTACCGGACCGGCTTCTGTGATCATGTAGTGGCTAGGCAGAAGGCGGGAGATGTCGATGTCCGAGTGTCGAGTTGGGAGAATTGTTATCAGAGTATCGCATTCTATCTTTCTGTTGGGATGTTTTATCCCACTCAGCCCGGGTTGGCCCTCATGAATTTAACAAAGAATGATAAAGGAAAATACATCTAATCAGAAATTATGCCAAAAATCATCAAATTTTGCAAAATTATGCGGGGTGCATAAAACCACGGGGACACTTAAATAAAGCCCAAAGGGGTAAAAAAAAAAAAAAAAAAGCGGCTAGGCAGAAGACAGGAGATCGATGTCCAAGTGTCGAGTTGGGAGAATTGTTTACGAGTATCTGATCTCATTCTATCTTGTTTCTGGGATGTTATTTCCTTCTCTGCCCAGGTTGACCCTGACAGACATGCAGGCACGAAGCAGTCCGCCTCCTTACCTACTTACTTACTTACTTACTTACTCACTCTCTCCCTATCCAACACCGTCAGGTACATAAGGCGGAGAGAAGTCGACCCCACGCTTGTCTGTCCCTGGCCACGTCTTTCAATTTCGGCAAATCCATCCAGGCCCTGAGTGATTGCCCCATCCTTAGCTATCCCCGTCGTTTTATGAAAAGAAAAATTATGAAATTATGCAAACTGAGCCCAAAAATGTGAAATTATGCGATTCTGTTGATTTTAACAAAGAATGATAAAGGAAAATAATCAGAAATTTTTGCAAAGAAATGATCAAATTTTGCCAAATTATGCGGGTGCCCAGGACTACTATACTGAGTATAGTAGTCCTTGGCGGGTGCATAAAACCACGGGGGCAGCTCAAGACAGAAAGCCTAGCCTCATCCCTTATTATGATCCGCGTCCTAAATGATCCACTGTGTCGATTGTCGCGTAAAAACATATGATATAATATATATTACTCTCTTATGGCATCTTTAGTGCTCGTCACTTATATATGACCTTATTATGTTGCTAGTGCCGTAAAACTCTTACGGAAGCTAAAAGGACGATGGGAAAGGGGGGGGGGGGGGCATTTAATGTAACATGAAAATGAAACAGCAGTGACATACGTGGCCCGCTGGAAAAATTATAACCGGTAATAGAGCCCGGATTTTTTTTAAAATGGGGATGGGGATTGTGAGAGGCGGGTTGCCCGTAACGAACAACAACAACGACAACAACAACAACAACAAAAATAGGAACGATAAAGAACGGCTTAATTACTGCTTACTATTTTTGTTTCAGCAGGTCATTATCTCTGCGTTGCGTGTGTCACTGCAGTTTCATTTTTCTGTTTTTTTTCTGGGAAGTCCCGGTATCCACTCTTTTTTGTTGTTGTTGCACTACACTGTGTTCAGTTTACCAGAGGTGTGAAACGTAATACTCGTGGTGGTATCAATGATAGTAAATAATAAGATGGGCCACTTCTCTCTTTGAGCCAATTAAAAAAGTGTCCTCAAAATTTGGTGGCGCCCTC
>NW_004798436.1:112647-114121 GCF_000002075.1 Aplysia californica
ACACCTACACACAAACACCTCTTTCCCGCTCGTTCCACCCCGCTGACCTCAGCTGTTTGTGTCGTGCTGGTCAAGCGTGCCTCTGGTCATCTGTCCGGTGTCGTCCACTCGTCCACTGGTCACTAGGTGCGTGCTGGTCATTTACTCTGTGTGGTGTGGAGGGTTGGTGGGTGCTCTGTTGTGGCCCAAAGACCTTACAACATCCATGTACATGTATTAATAACCTCCTTTGATTGATTGATTGAGTAGGTGTTTTACGGCACTATCGACCCAATTTTGGTCTTGTATATAACCTCCTTGGTGTGGCCAAAGATTCTAATTCTCTACCACCCATCAATAATTTATTTATAGAGGCACCAGCCATCCATGTCCAGGTGCTGTTTTAGCCTATCTCTGGTGCAGTTTTCTCATTCTTTCTTACCAAACATCTATTGTCCTTATCTGTCCTTTTTCTTTTCTTTATAGGCTACTCTCAAGCATTAGTAACACGTCTAATCTTGCAGGAGGTTGGCGGGTGCTCTGGTGTTCATGTAGTTTGCTCCTTCTTTCCTATCCAGCGTCTGTCGTCTTTGTCTCTCCTTTTTTGTGTCTGTTACTCTATTGTAACGGCTCTAATCTTCGGCACTTATATTGTGAGCTATTGTGTTGCAAGTGCTGGAAAACGCTTAATAAAACGAAAACGTCTTATCTTCAGCATTTATATGACCTAAGTGTGTTGCTAGTGCTGTAAAACTTTTTCTAAAACTAAAATCATGTTTGCGGTATGCCGGTTATCTTTCCGGCCAGAGGGGTCTGTGTCGGGCATTCTTGTGGACAACCAACTTTTTGTAATGGATATTTATTGAGGTACTGCATACCCCCAATGGCGGTGCTACTGACTGCTGGAGTGTCTTTAGGCCATACCCAAAGAGGGGACATTAACATCTCGAGTTTTTATGAACAGTTGAATTGTAATTAATTTTAAATGGGCTGATTTATCAATGTCATGCTCATAACTGTGCCTGGACTGTAACAGGGGACTGTTGCTTTTTCTTTCCTAACCCTTTCTATCGTCATTTCTTCTCTACTTCCTTTGTATGTTTGTCACACTCTTGTGACCCGTTATTTCCGGAGTGCCTTGATAGTCGAAACAGACTTTGTGCTGTTGAAGCTAGAGAAGTGAGCAGAGTAAGCCTGATTCCCTGTAAGGACTTCTCTGTTGACATCGTCCCCTTGGCGCTCATATGACCTTATGCAGTTGCGAGCGCCGTAAAAACTCAAGGTACTGTAATTGGCAGTGCTTGGAGGGAAACTGGTACTTTGCCTCGATACAGAAGCAGGTTCCCTCGTTTCTGAATAATCGTAAACTCGTGTTCATTCCTGTTTTGATTTCCATCTTTTAACAAATCTTTAAACAACAACAACAGCAGCAGCAACACCACCACCACCACCACCGTAAACTCGTGTTCATTCCTGTTTTGATTTCCATCTTTTA
>NW_004798436.1:115008-116920 GCF_000002075.1 Aplysia californica
GGAAGGAGATGGGGGAGGATCGAGTGGTGGGGATCAAATTGTTAAGCCGGTGTTTTCTATGTCCGGTAGAGTCCCATTGTGACCGTCACCCAAGGACCTTATTGTATACCCCCCCGCCGTCACCCCAGCTTTATGTAACTGTCACCCCAGCCTTATGTAATTGGAAAGCTGGGCAGCTGAGCTACGCTGAAAGAGGGATGACCTGTCCACCGAAGCGGAACCGACCCGATTCACTTATTATACCCAGTGCACACTGTCGGTCAGATTAATCGGACAGAGTCGGGAGCCGGACATACTTTTTTCTCTTTATTGGATGGTGGGCAAGGCTTTCTTCGATCTAAATCAACTTAAATGGTGGGGCTAAAGCTACCATTTTTTGGCATCTACGATCGATTCGACTCGTGGCCTTGAAAAAACGAACGCGTTTGATTTTGAAGGTCACAGTCGAATTTAGTTGAAATCGGTCGTTTTATGTCAAAATGGTAGCTTTTGATGAAGGAAAATGTGGCTAGCCTCGACTCAGTTCGATGAATTGGATTGGCAGTGTGCTCTGGGCATTAGTGTTGGGGAAATATTTTTGTCCTGTCGTTTCGAGTACGCAATAAACTTCCAGCTGTACATGAAAAAAACGGTGTGTAAGGTCAGAGGAACCCTGCGCTCCCGCGCTCTCTTTTTTATATTTTTTTATCAAGAGTTTTACAGCACTTTCAACACAAATCGGTCACAGAAGTGCCGAGGATTAGACGTGATCTTACTTGAGAATAATATAATATAAATATACGAAGGTGAAAAGGAGAGATAAGGACAATAGGTGCTCTTTTTTAACACCACAACGAGCGGCGCGGGAGATGTGTGTTTTGAGGTAATATTGCTTAGGACTCGGGCACCTTGCAGCGTCTTTGGTGTAGCGCAGCCAGGCACTTCGCTGTAGCGCGCGGAGACCCTGAGTTCCATTCTTGTATAGGGAGAATTCTTTACTGAGTATCTCTGTCTTTCTTGTGGGACTTTATCTGTATATCTCTCAGCCCGGATTGGCCTTGCGCAGGCAAAGTCGAAGTTTTGCTTTTTCCGGAGTGGTCTGACTTTTGTCAATGGGGCGGGACAAACAGTCAATTAACAAACAAACAATAAACGAACAGTCAATAGACAAACAAACAATAAACGAACAGTCAATAGACAAACAAACAATAAACAAACAGTCAATAAACAAACAAACAATAAACAAACAGTCAATAGACAAACAAACAATAAACGAACAGTCAATAAACAAACAAACAATAAACGAACAGTCAATAAACAAACAAACAATAAACGAACAGTCAATAAACAAACAAACAATAAACGGACAGTCAATAAACAAACAAACAATAAACGAACAGCCAATAAACAAACAAACAATAGACAAACAAACAGACAGACATCACCTTCCTTAGGACTCAGGCGGATGAGAGTTGCGGGCCTTGACAGTATCTTGTTTTTCGGTACTTGTAAACGGACCGGACGTCATATCTTCAGCATGTGGATTGGGGGTCTTGGGGGAAAGGGGGGAAAAGTTGGTGTGTGGGGGGGGGGGGGGGGGGGCAAGATGAGGTTGGCGCCTGATGGATCTGTGACGTAGCGACTTAACCTCGTAACTTTGTAACGGATACTTTGTAACTGATACGTTTTAACTGATAACCTTGTAACTGATACACTTAACTTCGTAACCCGGATGTGGTACTTTAATTGTTGTTCCTGACGAAAACTCATTTTATGCCGAGTCAGTATGGTTCTCTGACACTAGCTATGTACTGTATCTTTACTTTAACTTTAAAGCACTTAAATGCTCTTTTTCCTTGTGACTGCCGCCTCAAAGTGTTAGTTGATGGACCTGCCGTTTCTCTGTTCATCTATGCTGTATGTGTGTGTGTGT
>NW_004798436.1:120882-122305 GCF_000002075.1 Aplysia californica
GAGGGGGGGGGGCAGAAAGTGGAATTGAAAGCAGACAACAGAACATTGCTAGAGAGCAGGAAAGGAGGTGAAAGGAGACACTTTTAGAGAAGAATATTTTTCGTTTCGGTCGCTACCCGGATTCGAACCCGGGACCTTTGAAAGAGAGGCCAACGCCTTAACCTCTAGGCCACGAGAGCCCCCGCGTGGTTTTTTTGGAGGTTTCAAGGTTTTCAATCTCTCTGGCTCAGTCCTCACTTAAAGAGAGAGATGGATGTTGGATTCGGAGGTCGTGCCTCGTAAATAATCTAATAGTGTTGATAGGGGCGTTAAACCCATACGCTTACACCTACCGGTACCTTAATTGTCGGAAAGGTGGGGGGGGGCGGGGTCAGTGCTAATGGGGGTGTAGTTCGGGTGGAGGAAGAGTGAACTTCTCATTTTTATTGCTCTGATGTGGTTTGCTTTTTCTTTCCATCAAACATCTATCGTCCTTATCTCCCTTTCTTCTTTTTAAAATGTTTGTTACTCTCTTGAAACACCTAAAATCTTCTGGCGCTCATATGACATTATGCAGTTGTGAGCGCCGTAAAACCTCTACTAAAAAACCCAGAAACACTTACAAAAACTATTCTGGAATTTTTGCTCACCCAATATATATCTCATTTCTGTCTGGCAGGATCCGGCCCCAGAATGCGCGGGAAAAGATCGACATGTGCCAGGTGTGCACGTCGCTCACAGACGAGGCCCGCCAGGTACGTCTGGGCCAGGACAAGGCCTTCACCTTTGACCACGTCTTCGACATGCCCACCCAGCAGGACTCCATCTACAACAGCTGTGTGCGACAACTCATCGACGGGTACGTGGCATGTGTGTCATCTTGTGTCTTGTGTGTCATCGTGTGTCATCGTGTGTCCGTGTGTGTCTGTGTACATCATGTTTGTCCGGGTGTGTCATCTGTGTCCGCCACCTCATCGACGGGTACGTGTCATGTGTGTCCGTTTGTCTCATTTGTGTCCGTGTATGTGTGTCCGTGTCTGTGTTTCTGTGTGTGTCATGTGTGTCCGTGTATGTGTGTCCGTGTGTGTCATTTGTGTCCATGTATGTGTGTCAGTGTATGTCATGTGTGCGTCATGTGTGCTGCTCCTCTGGAAGTGGCTGAATGAAGATGTGACAGCGAAAGATCTTGTCAGTATGTTAGTGTTTTAGCTCCTATAAATGGCCGCTTGCACTGTATATGGTTCACAGGAAGTTGAGGTTGTTTCAGAATGCTCTCAGGTCAGCTGGGGTAATAGTATAGATTGTGAAGCGCGTAGAGCTTGCTGTTGAGCGGGGATTTGCAATATATCTGTCTATCTATCTATCTATCTATCTATCTATCTATCTATCTATCTATCTATCTATCTATCTATCTATCTATCTATCTATCTATCTCTCTCTCTCT
>NW_004798436.1:127171-128422 GCF_000002075.1 Aplysia californica
ACACACGCACACACACACACACACACACACACACACACACACACACACACACACACACACACACACACACACACACACACACACAGACCCAGACACACCCCACCCTCACCTGTCTACTGTGGTTTGAGGTGCAGTACCGTGTTTTACGCCCCCATTGACACAGTGTAGACTGTTTAGTCAGACAGAAGACAGTTTCGTGCCTGTCTGTCCTGACCTAACCGGTCTGTCTGAACTGGTTCGTCTCTGAACCGGTTCGTGTGAAATACTTGCCGGCTCAAAGACGTAGAGAGGAAAATAATGTGATATCTTATTTGTTTTTGTTTATATAACTGTTTTACGGCTCTTGCAACACAATAAGATCATTTAAGTGCCAAAGTTTAGAGGTGATACAAGACAGCAAAAAACAGAAAAGAAGGAGGAGAGATAAGGGCGATAGATGTTTGATAGGAAAGAAGGAGCAAAACCACACCAGAGCACCCACCAACCACCCACATGTCTTCCTCTTGTGGGATGTAACCCTTTCCTGTTTAAGCTACCCATTGAAACTGTGAAGTGGTATAGGTTAAGGGAGTGGGTGGTTGGCGGGTGCTCTGGTGTGGTGTGCTCCTTCTTTCCTATCAAACATCTGTCGTCCTGATCTCTCCTCCTTCTTTTTTTTATGTTTGTTACTCTCTTGTAGCACCTTTAATCTTCTGCAAATTAGCCACCACTGCAGGTGAAGAAGAATATGAACAAGAAAAGGTTCAACCCATTCGTACTTCTTTTCTTTGTATGTCACTATCACTCTCTTGTAATCCTTGTACCTCTAATCTTTGGCTCTTGTGATATTACTTACCTATTTGTGTTGCAAATGCTGAAAGCGTGGGTGGTTGGCGGGTGCTCTTCTTCTTTCCTATCAAACATCTATCGTCCTTATCTCTCCTCCTTCTTTTTTATGTTTGTTACTCTCTTGTAGCACCTCTAATCTTCTGGCGCTCATATGACCTTGCAGTTGCGAGCGCCGTAAAACCTCTACTAAAACTAAAACTAACTGCTGAAAGCTATCTAACTTCTGAAGCTGGACAACTTACGTTACAAGGACTCCAAACTTTCGTCCTTCGAAAAGAATTTGTCCGTCTCGTTAAGTCAGCTGAGCTGTGATGACCTCAGAACAAATAACCAGGTCTCTTTTTGGCTCGCTAGCACCTTAAGCTCTCGTCTCTCTCTCTCTCTCTCTCTCTCTCTCTCTCTCTCTCTCTCTCTCTCTCTCTC
>NW_004798436.1:131259-132173 GCF_000002075.1 Aplysia californica
TCTCTCTCTCCGCCTCTCTATCTCCTCTCTCTCTCTCAGATAGAGACACAGAGAGAGAGAGCGTGAGAGAGAGACAGACAAACAGACAGACAAAGAGAGAGAGAGAGAGAGAGAGAGAGAGAGAGAGAGAGAGAGAGAGAGAGAGAGAATGGAGGTTGGGAGAGGAGACAGAGAGAGAGAAGGGAGAGGGGAGAGGAGACAGAGAGACGGAATGGGAGAGGGGAGAGGAGACAGAGAGAGAGAGAAGGGAAAGGGGAGAGGAGACAGGGAGAGAGAGAAGGGAGAGGAGATAGAGAGAGAAGGGAGAGGAGATAGAGAGAGAAGGGAGAGGAGACAGAGAGAGAGAGAGAGAGAAGGGAGAGGGGAGAGGGGAGAGGAGACAGAGAGAAATGGGAAGAGGAGACAGAGAGAGAGAGAAGAGAAATGGGAAGAGGAGACAGAGGACTCTTCTATGCGTGAGAGCGTGCCTGTGCCCCCGGAGCAGCCACCAGCCACCCAACTGACGGGAGACGTCTCCAGCAGGAATACGAGGCTGCGGAGGGAGGGAACAAGTCGGTGACAGTATTTGGGCCGTTTTAAGCCGCTTTTAAGGTACTAAGGTTGTGATCCAGATAGGACAGGATCCTGCTGAGCATGAGAGAAATCCTTCAGAGACGAGCACACCCTTCAGCCACCCACACTGGGGATTCAGGTCGTGGGATTCTATTTATAAATCTACAATTTATATTTTTTAACAAACAAAAAACATTGCAAACACGAAAACGTTATGTGGAATTAGAGCAATAACGTTCTTTTTGTTTGTTGTTGTTTTTTGGGGGGGTCTTTTGTTTCGTTTTGTTAGTTTAGCTTTTTGTTTGTTTTCTTTCCTCCCCTCCTCCCTCCCTCCCCTCCTTCCCTCCTCTGTCCACAATCCC
>NW_004798436.1:133280-134505 GCF_000002075.1 Aplysia californica
GCGGTTTACATGTACAATGTATTAGGTTCTGGTTTTGGGAGAGGTCGAAAATCACTGCCCCGGTGTTATTGTTGTTGCTGATGCCATTGCTATTGTTGTTGTTGTTGTTGCTGTTGTTGTTGTTGTTGTTGTTGTTGTTGTTGTTGTTGTTGTTGTTGTTGGGGTTGTTGTTGTTGTTGTTGTTTTTGTTGTCTTTGTTGTTGTCGTAAGTTGCTGTGCGTACAGCGCAACGGTTCTACATATAATGACATAATAACCATCCAAGTGGGTAATATTGTCCGGTGCTCTGGTGTGGTTTTCTCTTCAACCATCTCCCATCAAACATCTACGAATGCGTGTACGCTACTCTGACTCTCCAGTTACATCTTTACTTTATTTACTCTTCGGCACTTATATTATGACTTATTTGTGTTGCAAATGCCGTAAAACTCTTGCTAAGACTCAATGTGGGTGGTTGGCAGGTGCTCTGGTGTGGTTTGCCCCTTCTTTCCTATCAAACTTCTATCGTCCTTATCCCCCCTTCTTCTTTTTATGTTTGTTACTCTCTTGTAACTCCTCTAATCTTCTGGCGCTCATATGACCTTATTGTGTTGCGAGCGCCATAAAACCTCTACTAAAACTACTAAATCTACTAAACTCAACTTACCATCAACAGGCGGTTGGGCTACTCTCTAGTAACACATTTTAAGTTTCGGCACTTATATGAGTATGACTTATTTGTGTTGCAAATGCCGTAAAACTGTAACTGGTACTAGTAAAACTCAAGGAACTGTCAACAGGTGGTCGGGCTGCTCTCAAGTAACACCTTTACTCTTGGGCACTTACAATATGACCTATTTGTTTTGCAAGTGCCGTAAAACTCTCGCTAAAACTAATCCAACCATCAACAGGTGTTAGAGTCGGGGTTCCGGTAGAGGCTGACAATATGATGTCCCTCTGACTGATTGACTGACTGTCCTAGCTTTCACTTCTGTACGGCTCTCTGTCTAATGGGATGAGGCGATAGGGGGTGAAGGGAGGGTGGGTGGAGGAGGGGTGGGGAGGGGAGAGAGGGTGGAGGAGGGAGGAGCCTGACAATATGATGTCCCACTGACTGACTGTCCTAGCTTCTACTACTGTAAGGGGTGGGGATGGGTGGTGATGGAGGATGGAGGGAGAATGGAGGAGGGAGGAGAATAGAGGAGAAAGGGGGAGGGGAGAAGGGAAGGCAGAGGGGGTGGAGGGA
>NW_004798436.1:134875-136702 GCF_000002075.1 Aplysia californica
TCTCTCTCTCTCTCTCTCTCTCTCTCTCTCTCTCTTTCTCTCTCCAGTCTATCAAGTTTACAGTTTACACACAGATACAAAGATAGACACACAATACGATACAAACAGACAGACACACACATACAAACAAACAAACAGACACACAATACGAGACAAACAGACAAACAGACAGACAAACAGACAATGTGCGGAGGGACGAGAACTAAGTCTAGATCATAGATCTACAAATCACTGTCCATATTTAATTTAGAATCTAGGGGAGGACTTCCGTAACGAGCGACCACTATTAATTCAAGACTGTACTTGTTGGTCACCACATTTCTTATGGGAGACCGAAAGCATTTCTTATGGAGAAATCCGCACTTATCCACAGCGGCAACTCAGAAAACGAAAGTCCGCCATTTCATGCAAATGAGGTAGACCCAACTCAGAAATTTCCTTTTTTTGAGGGTGTTTTTTTTTTTTTCGATCTCATCATCTTTCGTAATTTTGCGAAAGAACCTCGACAAAATCCTTCGAGGTAAAAAATAATTGCGGTTTGGTAATTTTGAAAGGTGATACACTCCCACTTAACTCGAGTAGGTTCTTAACAATTTCATGATCCCCCCCCCTTGTGTCAACAGCCTAGTGGCATGGTGCTTTTGGATTACTAATCATGTTTGCTTCTCTCACTCACAGGTTCCAATCACGGTCACGTCGAAATATGGATTTTTCTAATCATGTCATATTATCATGTATGTTTTCAGATGTTAACATGTAGGGGAGAGCAGGGAAATAGGAAAGGTGTGCAATAAGAAATGGATTTGGAGATACCCTCATAAATGTCTCCTTTTCTCTTACTGTAATTACCTGGGGCATAAGGCAACACTTGCTATGCAACCTAAGCATGTTAAAATGTTATATAATCAATAGTTCAAAGACAAATCACTCTTACATCATTTTTTAAGAACGTTTTTTTAGCCAAAATTATGAAGCATTGTTTCAGCCATTTTGAAACCATTGTCAAATGTTTTGTCTGCAGGTCATACCTGGGTGCTCAACTTCAAGTGTTGGAAGACAATTCTGCCTACTGGGGCCCATTTACTGGTTCAAACCAAGCGTTGTTGATAAGGTAAGCAAATACAAGTGTTTTTATTTTTTGTTAGAGATTTTTAATGAAAAATATGTGCCTTTAACAGGGGTTGTGGTTGGTCTGAAAACAATGGGGAAATCTCACGGGCAGATCCTGATACAGATATTTGCATTTTTTTCAAGACAAAAAATGCAAAATTCTTAAATCTTCATGACTTGTATTATCTATGAAAGTAGGTGAAGTACTTGTAGATAAACTTGTTAGAGTAATAGGCATATAATCGTGAGGTTTAATATTACTCTTGTTTGACAGGCATTTCTTGATGCCCCTTGAGCTTTTTTATAAATGCTTGACATTGAAAAGAAATTTTTACTCATTTAAAAGCTGATGAATTCAGAAGTCATATTGATGGTGATGATGTTGTTATGTTAAATATGTGGAAACAGCATTTTATTTCTGTTGTCTATCATAATCATATTTGCTTGACTTATTAGTATTTTAAGCATATTTCTTAATGCCCCAGTCATTTTTCTATTTTAGATGGTTCGAAACTAGAAGAAAAAAAGAGTCTGGTGGACGCTAAAACGATATAATCTAGATCTAGAGTGGTGTCGCCGGTACGCGTGCACTTCGCGATCGTTGAATGTATTTTCCGCCATTTCCGGCTTTGTACTTTCGTTTTTAGCTATTCCATTCAAGAAACTATTGACCTATAAAATGGTCTTGCTCATAGTCGCCAGATTTCTTAAACGTTG
>NW_004798436.1:137201-138505 GCF_000002075.1 Aplysia californica
GGGGGGGGTGGAGGGTACCCTCATCCCCTGTCCTATACGGGTACTATACATACGGGTATTGCCTACTACCAAAGATTCTCCACTACTCTTTGCTACTACTACGAATGATAAATGACATTTGTATTTTATAGCACATAATATCCCCGCTCAATAGCAAGCGATATGCGTTTTACACATTGTATATTATCGTTTTTCCCCAGCAGACCATAGAACACTCAGAAACATTCTCAGCTTCCCGGGAAGTATACAGTGCAAGCAGCTGATTATGTGCTCAAACACAAACTGGCGGGAACTTTCACTGTAATAGCTGGGTATACTATGCAAGTACTGCGCTCTTGACATTTTGGGGGGGGGTAGGGCAATGCCAACTCTGTTGTACTGTAGTAATTGGGTAGGGGATGGGAATTCTTTCACAGATCACTTTCCTTGTCTGTCTGTTGGTCTGTTTGTTCGTTTGCTGGACCGTTCATGGGTGGTTGGTGGGGGCTCTGGTGTGGTTTAATTGCTCCTTGTTTCCTATCAAACATCTGTCGCCCTTATCTCTCCTCCTTCTTTTTGGTGTTTATTATGCTTTTGTAACACCTCTAATCTTCGGTATTTACATAACTTTATTTGTGTTACAAATGCTGTTAAAGTCTCACTAAAGATTTTTTTAAAAACACCCCCCAAAAAATCCCCCACCCAAATCATCACCACCACCACCGACAACCACACTCACTGGACCGTTTGTCTAACGTTCTGGGAAGTAAAATCAGGACGAGAAGGAAGCCTAGATTTAGATCTATATTATGTTGACGTTATTGACGTTCTTCTCTTTATTCCAACGAACCTAAACGTATGCCAAGGTCAAAAAGTTCATGGGAAGAGACGTGCTATCGTCTCCTAGACAAATAATTGCAGCGTGGTGAAATCAGGCTCTCGTCAAAATAATGAAAGTCTAGAAACTGGCATTTTTCCGCAGCTTTGGGAATTTTTAAAATAAAATTTTTGTTTTTTGGCTCAACACCTTTCTTGCTCATTAAAGAACACATTTCTGTGTTGATTTTTAAAAAAAATCGAAAAACGTTGATTAAATGCATAAAAGATGTAAATTTTCAGTTTCCACGGACCCTCTCAACTTTGGCGGCCATTTTCTTGCTAATTTTGCCTCAGAAACCAGGCGACCCCCACCTCCTTCAATCGCTAATATCTTGACTTGAATCCGAGACAAAAACAAAAATAAAACATAGAACAACAGCGAACTTCTCTTTACTCCCACCTCCTCAAGATAAAAAAAAAAGCGATAAGTCTTGCAGAAATTGCTA
>NW_004798436.1:139006-140930 GCF_000002075.1 Aplysia californica
CCCACCACCCAACCTCTTCTGCCTCTTCCATACTTTATTTCATTTCAATTTCAAACGAGCACAAAACGTTTTTACAACAAGTAGCCTAAGATCAGTCAGAGCTTTTGGTAGTGTTCCTAATCATGCCCTGAACTTGGTCTAGAGAATGGGCTCACGTGAAGGAGGAAAAAAAAAACTTTGCTGGGTGCGCTTGTTTTGAGAGAGATGGGACCGCGGGGTGAATCGAGGACATGACAATTCAACAGCCGTGCATGCACTGCGGCATTTACATTTACAGAAACAGAAAAGAAACAACTTACCGGTGCTGTTTTTCGACATCTTCAACGATTATTTTCTGATATGCAGTGATCATAATGTTGCATCTGCAATGTGTTGGAAATCGCGGCACATTTCACGGAAATTCATTGCAGACTTCACACTTTTGCAGACCTGTACTTATCGGAAGTTGATACTGTCTCGCGTCAAAAACTTGGATCACGGCCGAATTGCACAGTAGGCCTATTACGAAAGAAAAAGAAAGCCGCCAGGGCAGAGTCTTTGGCCAACCATTGTTCTGAACGATGTAATGGGACCGAGTGATATAATTTCTGGTTTATAATTGACCCCCAAAAAGCGCATATTGCAACCAAAAGTATCCTGAATACCAATGTAAATAACAACAAAAAAACTAACCCCTTTATTCTGTTCATTTCTATTCTCTTTTATTTTATTTTGTTTTATTTTATTATATATTTTATTTTATTGTATGATGGGGAGTGGGGTGAGCACACGACCTAAAAATATATTTATAATATGTAATAATATAATTATATTATCTTTTTAGGTCAGTGGGTGAGCAGTATGAGTACTGAGTACTGACTATAATATAATAACCTACGGGTAACATTTCCCGGGCGTGGTGTGCAGGATCTATGAAATAAGCTTATTTTCCTTTTCAAAAGCAAAGGAGGAATAAAATCACTATATTTAGTGCTTAATGAATCGAGCAGACCAAGGTAACAATAAATAATGCACGGGTGGCGATTTGTTTCAGTTTTGTTTGTTTGTTTGTTTTTTGTTGGTTTTTTTTATAATGTTTTTTTATATAATGATAATTACGATAAAAAATAATTAGTAAAAAAAATATACGATATCTCACTGCGCCGGACATGATAACGTCAATGTAATAAAGTAACAATCAATCTGTGTAATAATCGTACTGAATAGAGGGACATAAATCTTCTAAGTAGTAACCTATTAATCATCATGATTGTGTCCCCTTTGGCCACTGGCACAGAATTCTACACTTCTAAGTGTAGAATTCTGTGGCCACTGGTCTCTTGTTGTAACTCTTCTGAATAAAGTTCAGTTCTGGTGTACCCTTGATGGCTGCCTCCATGTCTTCAATGAGCTGTGTGCTTGTCATAGACAATCAAGTCAATCTATTACATTTTGGCGACGAGCAGTACCCGTGAGCTAAATTTTTAAGAGCGCCAGTACTTCAAGAAGCCCAAAGGCTTAGTATTTTTACTAGACATCAGGGGCGAAGGATGACTTGTTTGACAGGGTAATCAAAGTGAAACGGGACCAGATATATGGCCTGGAGATATCACACAAGAATCTTACTCGAGGCGGCGGCTCTTGAGTTGTGCATTAAAACAAATCCGGAATTCACATTGTATGTTTAACCGCCAAAATAATCGGGAAAGTATCTTATTAAAATGTTAATTCCAACTACAATTAAATTTAACTTTAGATGTGAATACACTAACACAAAGCAAAGAAGCAGAGATGTCAGTACTAGATCTATATGTTATTATCTAGATTTAGCTGGTAGCATATACACAGTTAATGATTTGTCAAATTTAAGATTCATTTTCAAACGTCATTTTGGAAATTACACAAATGTATGACGAGACCGTGTAGATGCAGACACAGGGTGCTT
>NW_004798436.1:142885-144397 GCF_000002075.1 Aplysia californica
CCCCATACACACACCTTTTGCCGTTTTTTTGTCATGATGACACTGTGCAAGACACCCACTTTTCCAAGACAAACATTTATAACTTGTCTCCTTCACATTGAGTGGTCATCTTGGACATGTTCTAGTGTTCCAACTAATAATTAAATATCAATCTCTTACGAAATGTGACGGTCTCCGTGCCTCCTACTCACCGTACTTATACGACGCAACTCATGTCTGGAACCGAACTCCAGTCTCTCACATTGTGGTCGAGAGCACTTCCCTCTGTGCTTGAAGAAAGGCGAGCCTGTGGCCGTTTGTAATAATTATTTGTTCAGGTATTTCATACCCCCGGGGGGAAATCTGCGCAGGTAAGTTACGGCCGTCTTATAACAGAAAAACGTATGTGCCAAAAATGAAATTTTACAAGAGAGGCGAAAAAACGAAGCATTTAGTGATTGTTTCAGCTTAACTAAAATTGTGGTCGATCTGATTATTATGTGTCAAAATTCATTGACCGTTGTAACTTTTACCTGATTTGCTGAGAAATCCATTTAATAGTTATAGAGTATTTGATTTTTTATTTTTTATTTGTCATAACAAAATCGATGTGTAATTTGGTGGCAACGCATATTTTCCAAAGCCCGAAACTTCCTGAATTTTAATTGTGTTTGCCTTTAAAACCAAGATAGAAAGACGTGCCTTGAAAAGGGGTTTCTGCCTTGTATAAATACTTGTCAGTATGTTAGTGTTTTAGCTCCTATAAATGGCCGCTTGCACTGTATGCTTCCCAGGAAGTATAAATTGTTTCAGAATGTTCTCAGGTCTGCTAGGGTAATAGTATAGATTGTAAAGCGCATAGAGCTTGCTGGTGAGCGGGGATTTCCGCTTTACAAATGCTATCTATTATCTATTATAAAAACATAAAAACGCTGCTTGAGCTAATGACGCATATACGTGTTTTTGTTATAGGGCGGCGGAGTGTAGCTCTCTGGACCTTCCGCGGAGAGTGGTCTGTGAGAGGTGGGAGCGGAGAGTGGTCTGTGAGAGGTGGGAGCGGGGAGTGGGCGGTGGCCTAGGTCTTTGATGATTCCTGACACGGCACTTACGCGACCTAATTGTGTTGCAAGCGCCGGGAAACTCTTACACTACAACTAAACGAACACTGACACGACTTCTCTACCCCAGAATTTCAAAGTTCTGTCTGTTCACCACCTAGTTTTGAGAAAAGTTGACTTCAAAGATTTTGAGTTTCACGTCATGTCAGCTTTTCAAATGCACTTCCTTGAATATTTTGATAACAACTCCGAAATATCTGATGATTTTGGCAGAGCAGATAGAACATTTGGTTTTTGATCTCATGGTCTCAGTAACTCAAAACGGCCACAAATGTCTGATAGGTCTTTGTAATTATGTCAGACGGAAAGAACTGTGGAATTCTGAGGTGGCGAATAGTGGTAGTGGCTAGCCCTTCCGCGCTGAGTGGTCTGTGGTGAGTGCTGGGAGTGGGTCGTGGACTCGGGGAGTGGTGGT
>NW_004798436.1:144560-145609 GCF_000002075.1 Aplysia californica
CTTGACACAGCACTTACGCGACCTGATTGTGTTGCAAGCGCCGGGAAACTCTTACTACAACTACTAAACGAACATCGGCACGACTTTGCTACCCAAGAATGACAAAATTCCATCTGCTCACCACCTAGTTTTGGAAAAGCTGACGTCAAAGATTTTGAGTTTCACGTCATGTCAAACTTTTGAATTCTTTGAATATCTTGATAACGACTCCGAAATATCTTACGATTTTGATAGAGCAGACAGAGCATTTGGTTTTTGATCTCATGTTCTCAGTAATACGAGGTGCCCACTGTGGATGGGATCGGCGGATCGAATCGATCGCCCGACTCGGTCGCCTCAAAAACCAAATGTGTTTGTTTTCAGTTTCAGGTGACCGAGTCGGCCCGATCCAGCCGTCATGGGCAATGGGCACCCCGTTTAACTAAAAACGGCCAAACGTGTCTGATAGAAGTTTGTAATTCTGAGGCTGCGAATAAATAGAAGAAGCTGGACGTTCCGCAGAGAGTGGTCTATGAGTGGTGGGAGCGAGTCGGGGACTCGGGGAGTGAGGAGTGTGCGTGGTGGATAATGAACCTTGACTCAGCACTTGTGTGACCTAATTGTGTTGCAAGCGCCGGACAACTGTTACACTACAACTAAACGAACATTGACACGACTTCTCTACCCTAGAATTTCAAAGTTCTATCTGTTCACCACCTAGTTTTGAAAAATTTGACGTCACATCATGTCAAACTTTTTGAATTCTTTGAATATCTTGGTAACGACTTCGAAATATCTGACGATTTTTGTGTAGCAGATGGAACATTTGGTTTTTGATCTCATGTTCTCAGTAATTCTGAGACAGAGAATAAATAGTAGTAGCTGGACGTTCCGCAGAGAGTGGTCTGTGAGTGGTGGGAGCGACTCGGGGACTCTTGGACAAGGGGAGTCTGTTGTTCTTGTAAGTGGTTGGAAGGTGCCACTGGTAGGTCCTACTTCTTTACTTTCCCTCTGTTGTTTCTGTCTGTCTGTGTGGGTGGTTGGAGGGTGCCACTGGTAGGTCCTACTTC
>NW_004798436.1:145709-147859 GCF_000002075.1 Aplysia californica
GGCAGTGCCACTGACTGTAGTGTCCCCCCGGGGCTCCGGGGCAGTGCCACTGACTGTAGTGTCTTTAGGCTATTCCCAAAGGGGGGACATTGACCTACTCTGTTTCCCCTCGGGCAGTGCCACTGACTGTAGTGACCCCCCGGGGCAGTGCCACTGACTGTAGTGACCCCCCGGGGCAGTGCCACTGACTGTGGTGTCCCCCCGGGGCAGTGCCACTGACTGTAGTGACCCCCCGGCTATGGCAATTGGGATGAACTGACTGACAAAACAATTCACAGTTTCGTTTTTATTTTACCATAATCATTTGACTTTTGAATAGTGCAAGTGATAGCTAAATCTAGATTCCCTGTCTAGAATCAATAATAGTAGTAGGCCTAGAAGATCTAGGCTAGAGGCAGCCAGAGAGCCTACAACTGCTAGATCTAACTTATTGCTATATATTATATATCATATATGACTTTGGGCTTTGGAATTGAAATAAAACGAATTGCACATGCACAGTTCTAGTTACTTTTAGATTCAGCATCTAACTATATTTCCAGAGTACATGTAAATAATGGAGCGGTTCACGGCGATAAAAGAGAAAGAAGCGCAGTTATTGTCAAAAAATTACAATAAAGAAAAGAATACGTGTATATATAAAAGACATTTTTCATCAACACACAAACATTTATCACAAGCCATTAAATCTTGACCGTATTTGGAATACCACGTGAAGTCCTCGGCCAATAAAATCCGTCCAAATACTGAGAGCAGGTGCTCGATTTAACGCCGTGTCAATTTATAGGTCTCTCTCAACCGTCAACACTTACAAGTTCCACGCTCAACTCTTCTTGAAAGCCACACAACAGGACCTCAAAGACTGACATGCCCAGTCAACCAATGTTCTTTTGGTTTCATTCCCTTCATCATCATAGTGCTGTCCTCGTAGGATTATGCGATTGTGCGCTTGTTGCTTTTTTTGGCGTAATTCTCCAACATTTGCATAATTTTGGATTCCCCGCGTTTTTTCACGTTTTTTTCCTTTTTTTTCACAAAACAATTTATTTGCCTCGCCATGTGACTAAAGGGAAATAATCACCATAATAAGTCTCATTTAAGTGAAAATTGGTTATTTCCCTTGTTAGAAGATCTTGGTTAATTTTGTTCCTTGAGCATGTTCAAATTTTCAATTCATCAAAAGTTGTTGTTCTCATGTCTGTTGATGTTTCATGTTTGACAGGTGTCCCTGGTTTTAGTAATGTGCCAGCATCAGAGGTCTAGATGTCCTTTTTTTTTTTTTTTTTACATTTTTCTTTCCCATAGATAGATTTCTAGATCTAGATCTAGATCTGCAGCTGAAAGTTACAGAGATTATATTTTTTGGTTGTTTTTTTTTTAATTTTTTACTGATGTGTATTGTTTTCTTTCCAAATACACAACAAATTACTGATACTGATATGTTCTGTTTTAAATTTTTCTGTACATAAAAAGTGTAAAACTTGTCACGAATGGTGTTACGGTAACTTGCATAATTTTTGCATAATTTGGCATTTTTTGGGCATAATTTGGCCATCTAAATTTGCATAATTCTACGAGGACAGATAGTGACATAGTTTATGGACAGAATGCGCAGTAAGTAATGGTATATATTTCACGGATCGACAAAAAAAGCTGCGCGATCCGCTGATCAACAGAATGTCCATGGATTGTCGCGCGTTTCCTCGATCAACCAAATGCGCTGCGCGATCGATGGATAGCGCAAGTCGACAGTTCACGGCCAACATAATCAAATCTCACCATAACAATCACCTTTACTTTTATTAGAATAATTAGATCCAAAAATTCCAAAGTCTGTTTTGCGCAAACTTAAGATTTTCTTTACTAGTAGAGCACAGAGTTTAAATTGTAAACCTTTGCTCAGTCTTTCAGTATATATATAGTACATATTTATAAAAAGGGAGTGCTTATTTAGGCCACATATGGCCTAAATAATGTAAGGGAGGGGGGGGGTTAGCTTATTTAGACCACAGTGGACTGTGGCCTAAATAAGGTAAGGAAGGGGGGTTTAGCTTATTTAGACCACAGTGGACTGTGGCCTAAATAAGGTAAGGAAGGGGGGTTTAGCTTATTTAGGCCACACATGCTCAAACTACCCTCTTCAGACAACT
>NW_004798436.1:151707-153468 GCF_000002075.1 Aplysia californica
GCCCCCCCCCCCTAAAACTTTGAATAAGTCCCTGAAGACCAGGCCGTCTGTAATTAATATTTAGAAGATAGCTAGCAGTTTACATGCGATTTCGTATTTCCACCTCAACGCCAAGGTAGCCATGAAATAACCCAATTCAGTGAGTGGACTGGCGGACCTATTTGATGTAGATCTAACGACACAACATAACGTAAACCAATTTGAAAAAAAAAAAAAAAAAGAAAGATTGAAATGTAGCCTAGCCTTATCCGGAGGTTCAAATAGGACCCTACAGGCTTAATATTGTTACTTATTTTATTCGTTAGAGAACGTAGACAGCTTGTATACATTCTCTAACATTAGAAAACGTAGACACTTCCTTTAGACAGCGAGCCTGTGATTCTATATTTAGACAGCGAGCCTGTGATTCTTTATTTTTAAAAAATGACAATAGTCCTGTACAGGATAGGTGGACCCTGCTGTACGCATAGCGAAGTACTAGGTTTTACTAGTTTTAGGATGTGAACCCCGGAGTCACCATAGTTAAATAAGTAGGTTTAGTTTAAGTAAGGATTGGCTGACCCCGGGGTTGTTGTATCGATCCAGGCTGACCCCGGGGTCAACGCAGTGAAATAAGCAGGTTAAGGTGGACCACGGGGCCAGGGGGTCACTGTAGTGGAATAAGTAGGGTTAAGGATTGGTGGACCCCGGGGTCTCTCACTCATTTTGGAACATCATGAAATAAACCACCAGAACACACACTATCTGTTCAATTAAAGAAAACGACAATTTATTCACAAAAGACATTTTTGCATTGACAAACAGAATGAAAACTACCAGTCTGGTACAGACTGTGTGAGAGTTCACGGTCTCCAACTGACAAAATCGATGCAACAAATACCAGATCAGTACATCTATACCTCTACAACACCTGCCCCGGCACCCACACACATCTTGTCATAACAAAACACCTATCTCACCTCATCCACACACACACCTATTTCACCTTATCCACACAGGCACCTATCTCACCTCATCCACACACACACCCATCTCACCTCATCCACACACACACCCATCTCACCTCATCCACACACACCTATCTCACCTCATCCACGCACACACACCTATCTCACCTCATCCACACACACCCATCTCACCTCATCCACACACACACCCATCTCACCTCATCCACACACACACCTTTCTCACCTCATCCACACACACCTATCTCACCTCATCCCCACACACACGTATCTTACCTCATCCACACACACCTATCTCACCTCATCCACACACACCTATCTCACCTCATCCACGCACAAACCTATCTCACCTCATCCACGCAAACACCCATCTCACCTCATCCACACACACACACCTATCTCACCTCATCCACACACACCAATCTCACCTCATCCACACACACCCATCTCACCTCATCCACGAAATCACATATTGTGAGAGAGAGCCAGCCAAATGACAACAGCACACTGCACCCATACCCCAAGGTCTCCCTCAGAAGACAAAACAGCCCCTATCATGTGCACGGCTCTACCAAAGTCACCGGCACGTGGGAACAATGCTACATGTGCACGGATCTACCAAAGTCACCGGCACGTGGGAACAATGCTACATGTGCACGGATCTACCAAAGTCACCGGCACGTGGGAACAATGCTACATGTACACGGATCTACCAAAGTCACCGGCACGTGGGAACAATGCTACATGTACACGGATCTACCAAAGTCACCGGCACGTGGGAACAATGCTACATGTA
>NW_004798436.1:154784-156457 GCF_000002075.1 Aplysia californica
ACCACCCACGACACACATACTGTGACATACACACCACCCACGACACACATACTGTGTCATACACACCACCCACGACACACATACTGTGTCATACACACCACCCACGACACACATACTGTGACATACACACCACCCACGACACACATAGGCCTACTGTGTCATACACACCATCCACAACACACATAGACCTACTGTGTCATACACACCACCCACGACACACATACTGTGACATACACACCACCCACGACACACATAGGCCTACTGTGTCATACACACCATCCACAACACACATAGACCTACTGTGTCATACACACCACCCACGACACACATACTGTGACATACACACCACCCACGACACATACACACACACCACAAGTGCTTCCTTTCCCCGACATAGACTTCGGTACGTTACGTTTAAATGTGTCCAAAACTGAAATGAGGCTACATAATGGTATGCCACCTGTGCTACTCCCATAGAATACAAAATATGTACCATGCACTAACCTCACTTACGGCTTCTACAAAAAATATACATGAATGAATTAGTCTCCCTCCCTCTCAGATATATATATTTACAGGATATATATATATATCTATATACAAACAAAAAAGTAGATCTCTGCCCAAACGACAGTCAAAACATGCATCTAACAAATAAGAAACATTTATCAACACACATGCATTCAAACATATAGAAATATTTCTATGTACACATAGAAAAGTGGTTTTTTGTTTCTTGCCACTCATCCAAAGGTTCCATTGACGTTTCTCACACGCACCATCAAACAGCACACAAACACACGCACACAAACACATGCACACACAATCTCTCTCTTTCTCTTCAATTATCTATATATATACACATAGAAAAGTATCCTCCCAAACACCCAACAAAGCTGAACATAGATTCTCTTGCAATAGCATTATTCCAAGCAAACATACACAAACACACGTGTGCACACACAATGGTGGCGCAAGTCTTTGTTCTGTTTGGATCTATCGTACGTACAAAAAAACCATCTTTCCATCCACTCGTACGTACAGAAAAACCATCTTTCCATCCACTCATACGTACAGAAAAACCATCTTTCCATCCACTCATACGTACAGAAAAACCATCTTTCCATCCACTCATACGTACATACACGTCCCGCTCTACCACAGGAAACATACACACAGCGTGGTCTTCACCTGCACGTGTCAAACAGCGGTACACACCGCGGTACACATCGCGACACACGCTTGTCAACAAACACACATCAAAGACACACAAACAGCACTTCAAAGTCACGTGTGTACAGACATAATACATCACATACACACATAGCACATAGCATGCAAACAAACAGACAAATACTGGCGCGCACACACACAACACATCAAAGGGTAACACACACACACACAACATATCAAAGGGCAACACACACACACTCACAACACGTCAAAAGGTAACACACACACACACACACTCACAACACATCAAAAGGTAACACACACACACACACTCACAACACATCAAAGGGTAACACACACACACACACACACATCAAAGGGTAACACACACACACACACACACACAACACATCAAAGGGTAACACACACACACACACAACACATCAAAGGGTAACACACACACACACACAACACATCAAAGGGTAACACACACACACACA
>NW_004798436.1:160555-162951 GCF_000002075.1 Aplysia californica
GAGGAGGAGGACGAGGAGGAGGAGGAGGACGAGGAGGAGGAGGAGAAGGAGGAGGAGGAGAAGGAGGAGGACAAGGAACGCAACAACGACAACCACAACAACAACAACAACAACAACAACAACAACAACAACAGAGCAACAACTACAACAACAACACAAGAAGAAGAAGAAGAAGAAGAACAACAACAACAGCGAAAAACAACATTTACAACTACAACAACTACGACAGCAATAATATCGGAAAGAGGGGATTATGAGCAGTGTAGAGCAGTGCGGTGTAGTGTGGCGTGGTGTGGTTGGTGTAGGGAGATTTGGTGTGGTGTAGTGTGTGGTATGGTATGGTGTGGTGTGGTGTGATATGATGTGGTGCGGTGTGGTGTGTGGTATGGTATGGTGTGGTGTGGTGTGGTGTGATGTGGTGTGATGTGGTGCGGTTTGGTGTGTGGTATGGTATGGTGTGGTGTGGTGCGATGTGGTGTGTGGTATGGTATGGTGTGGTGTGGTGTGGTGTAATCTGGTGTGGTGTGTTGTGTGGTGTGAGGGGTGTGATGCGGTGTGGTGTGGTGTGATGTGGTGTGGTGTGGTGTGGTGTGGTGTAATCTGGTGTGGTGTGGTGTGGTGTAATCTGGTGTGGTGTGTTGTGTGGTGTGAGGGGTGTGATGCGGTGTGGTGTGGTGTGATGTGGTGTGGTGTGGTGTGGTGTAATCTGGTGTGGTGTGGTGTGGTGTAATCTGGTGTGGTGTGTTGTGTGGTGTGTGGTGTGAGGGGTGTGATGCGGTGTGGTGTGGTGTGGTGTGGTGTGGTGTGGTGTGGTGTTGTGTGGTGTGGTGCGGTATGGAGTGTGGTATGGTATGGTGTGGTGTGGTGTTTTGTGTGGTATGGTATGGTGTGGTGTGGTGTGGTGTGGTGTGGTGTGGTGTGGTGTGTGGTGAGATGTTGTGTGTGGTGTGTAGTGTGGTGTGGTGTAGTGTGGCGTGAGGGGTGTGAGGCGTGTGATGCGGTGTGGTGTGGTGTGGTGTGGTGAGTGGTGTGGTGTGGTATGGTGTGTGGTGTGATGTTGTGTGTGGTGTGTGGTGTGGTGTGGTGTAGTGTGGTGTGTGGTGTGTGGTGTGTGTGGTGTGGTGTGGTGTGGTGTGTGGTGTGGTGTGGTGTGTGGTGTGGTGTGGTGTGTGGTGTGGTGTGATGTTATGTGTGGTGTGATGTTATGTGTGGTGTGGCGTGTGGTGTGGTTGGTGTGTGGTGTGTGGTGTGGTTGGTGTGTGGTGTGTGGTGTGTGGTGTGGTGAGTGGTGTGGTTGGTGAGTGGTGTGGTGTGGTGTGGCGAGGTGTGCAGTGCGGTGTGTATTGAAATTTAAAAAGATAACAAAGAGCGTCTTGGAATTCTTTAATTAAAAAGACAAGAACCTTTTCACCGTGGTTAGGACCAGGCCATGTAATTCTTTAAAAAAAATAATTAAAAATTTAAGGGTGAAAAAGAATGGAAAAGAAAGAAAACTAAACTGAGACCAGAAGATGATGATAAAAATTTTGTTGAAAACATGAGAGAAAAGAAATTAAAAAACCAAACCCAAAAGCATGTAGGAGAGTGGAGATTAATTCAAAACTTGGACAAAGGGATTTCTTCATGATCTAAGGAGCCGTGTTCCTCGCATGCTTCAGGCATTGGGCCTTTTGTATCCAGCGCATGTGTACATTTTTATGCACGCTTGTGTGTCTTCGTGTTTGTGCGAGTGAGTGAGTGAGTGAGTGAGTGAGCGAGAAAGCGAGCGAGTGAGTGAACATGCTGTTTTGTCACTGGTTCGTGTTGGGTTTTTTGTGTGTTTTTTTTCGTTTCTTCCGCTGATTTGTTTTGTTTTCCTTCGCTTGTTCGTTTGTCTGTTTGTTTTTGCTTGGGTCAGTGTGAATTCTTGCCAACATGCCGAGGGATAATCAGGCTGGCAGTTGTCTCCCTTATGGGGAGAGAGGGGAGATTACTGCATGTCTTAGATGAGAGACGGGGTGGTGTGTGTTCGTGGTGTGTGTGTGGGTGAGTGTGTGGGTGAGTGTGTGGGTGAGTGTATGGGTGAGTGTGTGGGTGGTGTGTGTGTGGGTGAGTGTGTGGGTGAGTGTGTGGGTGAGTGTGAGGGTAAGTGTGTGGGCGAGTGTTCGTGGTGTGTGTGTGTTGGTGAGTGTGTGGGTGAGTGTGTGGGTGAGTGTGAGGGTAAGTGTGTGGGTGAGTGTTCGTGGGGTGAGTGTTCGTGGTGAGTGTGTGTGTGGGAAGGGGGTGAGAGAAGTTGGGTGTGGGTGTAAGCGGGTGTGCGTGTGGGCAGGGAGTGTGTGTGTGTATGTGTGTGTGTGTGTGTGTGTGTGTGTATGTGTGTTAAACGTGTGTGTTTACGTGTGTGTTTACGTGTGTGT
>NW_004798436.1:163051-165290 GCF_000002075.1 Aplysia californica
TGTGGTTTGTGGTGTGGTGGTGTATGGTGTGGTTTGTGGTGTGGTGTGGTATGGTGTGGTTTGTGGTGTGGTGTGGTATGGTGTGGTGTGTGGTGTGGTGTGGTATGGTGTGGTGTGTGGTGTGGTGTGGTATGGTGTAAAAACAAGATAAGACAAGAAGGACAAGAAAAGAAGGGCAGAAAAAAGACAAGACAAGAAGGTAGAAGACAAAGACTAGAAGAAAAAAGAAGAAGAGACAAGCAGAAAAAGAAACGAGGAGACAAGGTGCAATGGAGGCCGTACCTGCGGCTCGCTTGAGGTCAATCAGCCTTTTGCACTCGATGCACTTCTTCATGTTGACGCAGCAGTCCGCGCAGACGATGGTGTGGCCGCAGGGTTCAAAGGTGACCAGCGTGGTCGTGGTGCAGCACAGCTCACACTCCTTGGGGCTCTCCTTCTCCTTCACCTGGGACTTTTCCGAATTGCTGGCACTGGCGACGTACAGAACACAGGCACCTTGGTACATACATTCATTTGTAGTATAGGATCATATGGTGTAGTGTGGTGTGTGGCAAGGTGTGGTGTGTGATGTGGTCTGTGGGACGTACAGAACACACGCACCTTGGTACATACATTCATTTGTAGTATAGGATCATATGGTGTGGTGTGGTGTGTGGCAAGGTGTGGTGTGGTGTGTGGCAAGGTGTGGTGTGGTGTGTGGCAAGGTGTGGTGTGTGGTGTGGTGTAGTGTGGTATGGTATGGTGTGGTGTGTGGTGTAGTGTGGTAATGTGTGGTGTGGTGTGTGGTGTGGTATGGTGTGGTGTGGTGTGGTGTGTGGTATGGTGTGGTACGGTATGGTGTGGTGTGGTGTGGGGTGGTGTGTGGTGTGATGTGGTGTGTGGTGTGATATGGTGTGTGGTGTGGTGTGTGGTGTGGTATGGTATGTGGTGTGGAGGTGTGGTGTGATGTGGTGTGTGGTGGGGTGGGGTGTGGTGTGGTGTGTGGTGTGGTGTGGTGTGTGGTATGGTGTGTGGTGTGGTGTGGTTCGGTATGGTGTGGTGTGGTGTGGTATGGTGTAGTATGGTGTGGTGTGGTGTGGTGTGGTGTGTGGAGTGGTGTGTGGTGTGGTGCGGTGTGTGGTGTGGTGTGGTGTGTGGTGTGGTTTGTGGTGTGGTCTGGTGTGGTTTGTGGTGTGGTGTTGTGTGGTTTGTGGTGTGGTGTGGTGGGGTGTAGTGTAGTGTGTGGTATGGCGTGTGGTGCAGTGTGTGGTATGGCGTGGTGTGGTTTGTGGTGTGTGGTGCGGTGTGTGGTGTGGTTTGTGGTGTGGTCTGGTGTGGTATGTGGTGTGGTGTTGTGTGGTTTGTGGTGTGGTGTGGTGGGGTGTTGTGTGGTGTTGTGTTGTGTGGTTTGTGGTGTGGTGTAGTGTGTGGTATGGCGTGTGGTGCAGTGTGTGGTGCGGTGTGTGGTGTAGTGTAGTGTGTGGTATGGTGTGTGGTGTGGTGTGGTTTGTGGTGTGGTTTGTGGTGTGGTTTGTGGTGTGGTGTGGTTTGTGGTGTGGTGGGGTGTTGTGTGGTTTGTGGTGTGGTGGGGTGTGGTTTGTGGTGTGGTGTGGTGTGGTTTGTGGTGTGGTGTGGTGTGGTATAGTATGGTATGGTATGGTGTTGTGTGTGGTGCGGTGTGTGGTATGTGGTATGGTGTGGTGTGGTGTGTGGTGCGGTGTGTGGTATGGTGTGTGGTATGGTGTGTGGTATGGTGTGGTGTGTGGTATGGTATGGTGTGATATGGTATGGTATGGTGTGGTGTGGTGTGGTGTGATATGGTATTGTGTGGTGTGGTGTGATATGGTATGGTGTGGTGTGATATGGTATGGTGTGGAGTGGTGTGATATGGTGTGGTGTGATATGGTATGGTGTGGTGTGGTGTGGTGTGATATGGTATGGTGTGGTGTGGTGTGGTGTGATATGGTATGGTATGGTGTGGTGTGATATGGTATGGTATGGTGTGGTGTGGTGTGATATGGTATGGTATGGTGTGGTGTGATATGGTATGGTGTGGTGTGGTGTGATATGGTGTGGTGTGATATGGTATGGTGTGGTGTGATATGGTATGGTGTGATGTGGTATGGTGTGGTGTGGTGTGATATGGTATGGTGTGGTGTGATATGGTATGGTGTGGAGTGGTGTGATATGGTGTGGTGTGATATGGTATGGTGTGGTGTGGTGTGGTGTGATATGGTATGGTATGGTGTGGTGTGATATG
>NW_004798436.1:168072-169157 GCF_000002075.1 Aplysia californica
AGGGTGGCGGGGGTGTAAGACAGATGAAGGCGGTGTTGAAAATGTAAATGTATAAAGAAACTCATAAAACGCTTAACTCAATCGAAAAAACCATTTACATATTATTACGTGAAACATTGTTACGTGAGTACTTATTTGCAAAATTCGAACTTTCTTCTGTCTGGCAAAAAAATCGTAAAGGGAGGGGGGGGGTGTAGGTTTAGTTTTAGCAAGAGTTTTACGGGCAATTGCTACACAATGAGTAGAGCCGGTCGAAGAACCGATTCCGGAACCGATTCCCTCGGTTTGTGCTACAGAGGAAAAGTCACGATTCGTTTTTACGTACATCAACAGTTACCAATTACTATATTTTATTTTTTTAATTTTTCGTCTTTTTCGAAAACTTATTTTTTGAAAAGTAAAAATGTTGGTGCCTCACCGTGTTTTGAAATCAAGGTAATCTAGGATCTTGAAGCTACTTGAAGCCGACTAGATAACGGGAACTGGCTGGGTGTTGGTTTCATCGGAAGTAATCGCTTCTTTGCCGGAAGTTATCGTATAATTGTCTAGGGGTCGGAACCACAGGAACATATCATGGACACCCGCAAAAAATCACAACAGTGGAAAGGAATTTGGGTTGGACTCTCTAGCTACGGTTCCTAGCTTCAATAACCGGGAACCTCGTCGCCCAGCACTCACAATACGGTCATATAAGTGCCGAAGATCACAGGTGTTACCAGAGAGTAACATATACAAGATGACAGGTGTTACAAGAGAGTACAGACACAAGATTACAGGTGTTACCAGAGAGTAACATACACAAGATCACAGGTGTTACAAGAGAGTAACATACACAAGATTACAGGTGTTATCAGAGAGTAACATAATACACAAGATTACAGGTGTTACCAGAGAGTAACATACACAAGACTACACGTGTTACAAGAAAGTAACATACACAAGATAACAGTTGTTACGAGAGAGTAACATACACAAGATGACAGGTGTTACCAGAGAGTAACATATACAAAAAAGGAGGAGAGAAAAGGATGATGGACGTTTGATTGGAAAGAAGTAGCAAACCACACCAGACCACCCGCCAACAA
>NW_004798436.1:171984-173578 GCF_000002075.1 Aplysia californica
ACACACACACACACACACACACACTCACACACACACGCCATTTCGGCACCGTTCTGAAAAATACTATGAGAAGTTTGCTGACTAAATTATGAGCCCAATGGAAATAGATCCATCACGCTTATAGGTGGAGTTTTCACAATTTGTAAGTGAGAAATAACAAAAGGCATTTAATACTTAAATTGCATCAATAGCAAGCCTAGAAATTAGACCAAAGTAACCCATTTTGTCAGCACGCCTCACATATCTCAATAAAAGTAAAACTAGAGTCCTAGTTTTAGTAAGTGTTTTACGGCGCTTCGTCATCCTAGAATTACGATGTTCCATCTGCTCAATATCCAGTTACTTTAATTTCGGAACGCTTCCAAGCATTAACATTTATTTTTCAAAAATAAATTTTTTTAAAGACAATTCCAAAGACTAAAGTAATTGGTATAACTGTTGGTTTACATAAAAAGGAGTCGGAACATTTCTTCCGCAACATTGATCGTAGGAATCGGTTCCTGAATTGATTCTTCGCCCAGCTCCACTTCAAAGCTTTACAACGTCATGTCAAGATTTTTTTTCGGATGCAGTTCTTTGAATATCTAGATCTAGATAGCGACTCGGAATAATTTAACGATTTTTATCTAGACTGAGATCTCGAGCATTTTGGTTTCCAACCCCATGGTCTCGGTGACTTAAAATGTTCAAAAATGCCAGACAGAAAAGTTAGACGACGTGGTGAAATCAGGCGCTCGTCAAAACAATGACATTGAAGAAATTGGCTTTTTTTTAAAAAACCAGGTTGGCAATTTTTATCGAATTTTTTTTTTTGGGGGGGGGGTTGGTTGTTGTTGTTTTTGTTTAACGCCATTGCTGTCCAATTAAGAACACATTTCTGGGTGGCTTTTTACTGGAAAAACGTTGATTAAAGGCCTAAAAATGTACGTTTTCAATTTCCAAGGACAATCAAGCTATGGAAATATTCAAACTTAGACGGCTATTTTCTCTCTAATTCTATCTTTGAAACCAGGCGACCTCACCTTCTCCAATCTCAAATATCTCGACTTCTATTCAAGATAGATGGGCATTTTTTTCACTGATAGCAAGACAACTGAACAAGCTTTAAGATGTGTTACCCATAACTCCACATGGCCAAACAGTGACGAGCGCATGATTAAACCACGTCGTGACACAAATGTGTAATTTTAAGGTAGCCACTTGCAACATAATTAAGTCATGTGTTTGCACTAGAAAAATTAACTCCATCTTTTTTAACAATAAGCAACATTTATTCCCTCAAATTAAATAAAAATCAGTCAGAAGTAAAAGACCTAGGCTTCAGATCTGTAACAAAGAAAGATACAGAAGGCCATTTTTACCATCATCGATCACACTTCTTCCATCTTGGTCATCTTGTTATAAATATTCATATGACCTTTAAAGCATGCATCAAAATGCCAAAGAGTTACAATCAGAAAACTGAGTACGTATTTAGCTTTACACTATTAATGTTTATAATTACTGTCCATTTATATTATGCAGGTGACTGTGGGCCTGTTTATGAGTCTCTCTCTCTCTCTCTCTCTCTCTCTCTCTCTCTCTCTCTCTCTCT
>NW_004798437.1:0-3439 GCF_000002075.1 Aplysia californica
CCCCTCCCCATATCCCCCCCCTAAAAAAAAACTCCGTTGATCAGAGGCCCCAATAAATATAAATGTGCAGTTTCCAAGGATTCTCAAGCTTTGGAAGTCATCAAAATTTGACGGCCATTTTCTCGTTAATTGTAACTCTGAAATTAGGCCACCCCCTCTACCTTCGATTGCAAATATCTCGACTTTTATTTCAGACAGATGGGTTGTTCTCTTTATTAAAAGCAAGACAAACTAGCAAGCTTTAAAGTAATACCAATAACTCTACATGCCAAAAATTGACGAGCGTCTGATTGCACCACGTCGTGACACATTTTGTATGTGGCGCACGATATCGTGGGACGCAACTCACACCTTTTGTTATTGTAATACTTTACGGCACTTGCAACACAATTATGTCATATAAGTGCCGAAGATTAGAGCTGTTACAAGAGAGTGACTGACAAAAAAAGATGGAGGAGGGATTTCGGACGACAGACGTTTCGTAGGAAAGAAGAAGGAAACGACACTAGAGCACCCACCAACCACCCACTCACACCTTTCGGCGTCTTCCTGTTCCGTGTCTGGGGGTGGTCTATTTTTGCCGCGATTGTGGTGGCTGTTCAGGATATAGTGGATAGCGTATCCAGCGTCTGTTTCGTGTATAGTTGAGGAATATCTTCATCACAAAGAACGTTGGGGGGGGGGGGTATTCTATTTTCTAACATTTAAAAAGAGTTTATGGCACTTGCAACACAATTAGGTCAAATAGATGCCAACGATTAGAGGTGCTTGGAGAGAATAATGAACACAAAAAGGAAGAGAGATAAGGGTGACAGATGTTTGATTGGTAGGAAAGAAGAAGCAAACCACGCTAGAGCACTCGCCAGCAAACCATTTTGAGGGTTGAAGTATGGTTGATGTATATTATTATCACGAATATAAGAAATCGACAGGCAAATTTCTTCGGACACATAATGCGGAAAGAAGCATTAGAGAATATGGCAACAACAGGAAAGTTTGATGGAAAGAGAGGCAGAGGTAGACAGAGGGAAAAGATACTGGACAAGATGACAAGATGGTTGGGAGCAGCAAGAACAACAGACACCATTGCTGCAGCGCAGGACAGGGTGAAGTGGAAGTCCATGATCGCCCACGCCAGTCGGCAAGGCACCGGATGATGATGATATTAATATCATGTCCCATCAGCAGTGTACCAAAGGCAATGTTGTGGCACATTTCAAACCAGCATATTATTATACAAATCCGTGCGGGTGGCTGGATGGCTCCACTGATAGGTCCTACCTCTTTACTTGTCCTCTTTTGTTTATGTCTGTCTTACATTTCCCAGCTCTAAATGACCATTATTGTGTCGATGTGCTTCTCTTCACTCAAATAGACCCACAGAAACCAGAGACCAGAATCCGCTTAATGTTATTTTATATACTGAATGCTATTAAAAATGCAAAACTTCGTTTGCCGAGTCTGTACGGGGGGCTCGCGTGGTCTAGAGGTTAGGGTGTCTGCCTCTCATTCAATAGGATCCGGGTTCGAATCCGGAAAGCGACGGAAAATTTTCTTCTCTGAAATTTTCTCCTTTCACATCCTTTTCTGTTCTCTACAATGTTCTGTAGACTGCTTCCGTCTCCACTGTCTGCCCCCAACCCTTCACTTCCTTTGCCCCCCTCCTCTGGGCTCCTGACTCTTTCTGCAGTCTTTCAACTGCTACTCCTCAGCTCCTTCTTACTGCTGTTTTTAAGCCACACCAAAATCTTATTGTAGGTAAAATCTAACACCTACCAATCTCGGATAAAGGTGAAAAATCTGGGAGGTCCCGTATGCAAGTTGCGCACGTTAAAGATCCCGGTTGTCCAAAATCGATAATGCCACCCGGGCAAAATTCAAAATGCCCTACCAACTGAAAATGTTTAATGTGTCCCGCGCGCTCAAATGACCTTATGCAGTTGCGATTGAGCGCTGTAAAACACTTACTAAAAAATAAAATAATCCAGTACACGTTTATATCAAATAAAGATAGATTATAAGAAGTGCTTTTTACGGAGTTTTTTTTTCTTCTACAAATATGGACCATTTTAATCACATACTTCAACTGATTTCGATGTATAGTCCTCCTTCTTTCGGAGTGCCCCGTTTAGACAAATTGGCAGACACACACAAATTGAACCGTAATAAAGATTTCTCGAATCACCCTTAGTTATCTTTATGGTTATCATTGCCATGTCTACTGATCAAGACACATATTCACACAGATTCCATAACATTTTCAATGTTTTCTTGAGAAATTCTGTTCCACTTTCGCGCCAGCGCGGCCTCCAATTTCTGCCGATTCGAAAAACGACTTCTTGCACACACTATGCGGTTATCACTACACCACAGACGCTTTACAATCAAAATGTTCAAATTGCGTTGATGAGGTTGTGAAACGTTTACTGTCATAACACGCACTGTGTAAATGTCAAAGAGAAAGGTACACTGCCCACCTTCACAATGATGTACACAATCAATGTGTCTTGTGAAAAGCTTTAACATCAATCAAGAACAAATGATTCACTGTCTCTCCCATTCTCTCTCCTTCTCTCTTTCTCTCTCTCTTTCTCTCTTTCTCCCCCTCCTCTCTCCTCTCTCACTCTCTCTATCTCTCTATCGCTCTCTCCACCCTCTTAACCCCACCCCCGCTCCCCCTGTTTCAGTCTGTAGCCACTCTCAAACATTATAATTGGTTTGATTTGATCAAAACTGCATTTCCAAGACCATCATAGAATAATAATCTATTTATCAGCAATCGATGTCTAGGTGCTGTTTTAGCCGTGCATTTTCACAGACCAATCCGTATAAAGCGCTTTCTGGGCAAAATTCATTCAATCGAACTATTTCTTCCCATCCATTTGAATGTCATTCCTTTTCGAAACAACGTTCTCGGTCACGGTAATTTCTTTAGGCTATATCCGATATGTACAACTTAAGGTCTGTAAATGATTTCTTTCTGCTGCCTCATTTCCAAGTCTTTGGGGAATGGGGGTTGTTTCGTTTAGACTTTAGAGCAAATAACTGTTTGTGTGGGCATCAAGCAAGAATGGGATCGCACCGTCAACGTATAAATGCTCATTTATTATTGTTTAAAAAACACCAAAAAAACACTTTTAAAATCTTACTATTTCTTCTTTTAATGTGTTCCCCTTCTAGATCTCTGTAGTAGTTGACCACTGGTTTTTCAACCTGCACTGCAACTGATTTTTTTTATAGATGTGACCGTTTTTCCTATTCAGTAGGACCGCTTGCTTCAGGTCAGGCAGCCACGGACAAAATAAATTACAATGAGTTAGCCGGCTGACGAAGTTTTTGTTAATCAGTGGTTGCCTTCGTTTGGGGGTATTTTTCTGTCTGTCTGTCTGTCTGTCTGTTTCTCTCGCTACCCCACTCTCTCTCTCTCTCTCCCTCTCCC